>NC_135813.1:81983893-82108893 GCF_964213995.1 Mustelus asterias | reverse complement strand
AACACGGGCCGATGCTGTTGGCGGTCGTGCTTTGTCCTCTCCGTAGCCCCAGCAGCAACTTGTGATCAGTGACAATCACCAACTTCCCCCCATAAAGATATTGATGGAGTTCTTTTACTATAAATATCACCGCTAACCCTTCTTTTTCAATGTGGCCGTACTTTCTTTCTGCTACAGCCAGGGTCCTGGAGGCACAGGCTATTTGGCCATCGATGTGCTAATTCTGCCCCGATGCCATGTGGAGACGTATCGCAGGTTAACTCTTTTCTGGGATCGTAATGTGCTCCGACGTTCGACAATGACAGCTGTTGCTTTATTCTCTTAAAAGCCAGGTCTGTACAGGTGGACCATTCCCAAGCTTGACACTGTTTTAGCAGCTGATGTAGCAGATGGGCGGCACGGTAGCACAGTGGTTAGCACTGCTGCTTCACAGCTCCAGGGTCCCGGGTTCGATTCCCGACTCGGATCACTGTCTGTGTGGAGTTTGCACATTCTCCTCGTGTCTGCGTGGGTTTCCTCCGGGTGCTCCGGTTTCCTCCCACGGTCCAAAGATGTGCGGGTTAGGTTGATTGGCCAGGTTGAAAAATTGCCCCTTAGAGTTCCTGAGATGCGTAGATTAGAGGGATTAGCAGGGTAAATATGTGGGGGTAGGGACTGGGTGGGATTGTGGTCGGTGCAGACTCGATGGGCCGAATGGCCTCCTTCTGCACTGTGGGGTTTCTATGATTTCTATGAGAACCAAGATGGAGGCCCGGTTTGGGATGAATGTTCGGTAGTACATTACCAGCCCTAAAAACAGTAACTCCTGGATGGACTTGGGAGCCGGGGAGTCTTTACTCACCCGCATCCGGCCCTCCAAAGAATGTAAGGCCAACTTGTCCACTTTGCAGCCCAGATCAGTCGCTTGAGTGACCAGGAAGACACATTTCTCCTTCCTTAGGCTTACACCGGCTCTTGAAAAATGTTCAGGAGCTTCCTCCAGATTCTGTCGGTGTTCTGCCTTTGTTTTATCTGTAATGTGAACGTTATCCAGGTAAACGGCCACCTGTGGTAAACCCTGTAATATATCCTCCATTACTCTCTGGAAAATGGAGCAGGTCGATGACACCCCAAAGGGTATCGATAGAGGCCCTTTCGAGTATCGATGGTGGAATGTTTCTGCAAATCTTCATCCAGCTGCTGCTGCAAAAAGCATCACTCATATCTCACTTCGAGAATAAGAGTCCCCTTGCCAACATTGCAAATACATCCTCGATCCGGGGAATCGGGTATTTGTCCAGCTGTGCGTAACGGTATTGTTTGTTTAAAGTCCCCACAAAGACGGACTGAACATCTGGCTTTAAAACAGGCACGACCGGTGTTGCCCATTCTGTGAACCGGACAGCTTTTCTGATATCTTCCTGTTCCTGTCTTCTAATTTCTGTTTTCACTTTTCCCCTGAAAACAAGCGGTACCGGGTGGGCTTTGCAAAATCACGGGACCGTGCCCTGGTCAACAGGTAATGTCGCTTTGACTCCCTTTATGGTTCCTCATCCTTCTTGGAAAATCTCCAGGTTTTTGAGCAGGACTTCACCCAGGTGACCATTTTCTATCTGGAAAATGATTACCGAATCAAGAGGCCAACCTCATGGGCCTCACTGAGGTCATTGCCGTGGCACAGTGGTATAGTCACTGGACTAGTAATCAGAGACCCAGGATAATGTTCCAGGGACCTGGGTTCAAATCCCACCACAGCAGATGGTGAAATTTGAATTCAATAAAAATCTGGAACTAAAAGTCTAATGATGACTATGAAACCATTGTCAGAAAAACCCATCTGGTTCACTAATGTCCTTTAGGGAAGGAAATCTGCTGTCCTTACCCGGTCTGGCCTACATGTGACTCCAGAGCCACAGCAATGTGGTTGATGCTTCAATACCCTCTGAAATGGCCGAGAGAGACACTCAGTTGTATCAATCGTCACAAAAATTGGACGGATCACCCGGCATCAACCTGGACACTGGAAAAAACAACGGCAAAACAAACAGCCCTGTCAACCCTGCAAAGTCCTCCTTACTAACATCTGGTGGCTAGTGCCAAAATTGGGAGAGTTGGTCTCACAGACTAGTCAAGCAACTGCCTGACATAGTCATTCTCACAGAATCATACCCTGGAGATAACACCCCAGACACCACCATTACCATCCCTGGATATGTCCCACTGGCAGGACAGACCCAACAGAGGTGGCACAGTGGTATACAGTCGGGAGGGAGTTGCCCTGGGAGTCCTTAACATCGACTCTGGACCCCATGAAGTCTTATGGTTTCAGGTTAAACATTGGCAAAGAAACCTCCTGATAACCAGGCACCATCCCCCCCTCAGCTGATGATTCAGTACAACATGTTGAACAACACTTGGAGGAAGCAATGAGGGTGGTAAGGGTGCAAAATGTACGCTGGGTGGAGGATTTCAATGTCCACCACCAAGAGTGGCTTGGCAGCAGCACCACTTGTCAGGGTATTAGGACTGTCGGGTCCTAAAGAATGTAACTACTAGCCTGGGTCTGCGGCAGGTGGTGAAGGAGCCAACACGAGGGAAAAGCGTACTTGACCTCATCAGTCTGCTGGCTGCAGATGCATCTGTCTGTGACAGTATCGGTAAGAGTGGCCATCGCACAGTCCTTGTGGAGACGATGTCCCACCATCACATTGAGAATAACTCCCGTATTGTGTGGCATGATCATTGTGCTAAATGGGAGAGACTTGGAACAAATTAGCAACTCGAGACTGGGCATCCATGAGATGTTGTGGGGCATCCATGAAGCGCTGTGGGCCATCAACAGCAGCGGAACTGTATTCCAGCACAATCTGTAACCCCATGGCCCAGCATATCCCCCCACTCAACCATTATCATCAAGCCAGGGGATCAATCCTGGTTCAATGGAATCTGCAGGAGGGCATGCAAGGAGCAGCACCAGGCATACCTAAAAATCAGGTGTCAACCTGGTGAAGCTACCAAACAGGACTACTTGCATGCCAAAGAGCAGAAGCAGCAAGCGATAGACCGAGTTAAGTGATCCCACAACCAATGGATCAGATCTAAGCTCTGCAATCCTGCCACATCCAATGGTGGTGGACAATTAAACAATTTACAGGAGGAGGAGGCTCCACAAATATCCCCATCCTCAATGATGGAGGAGTCCAGCACATCAGCGCAAAAGATAAGGCTGAAGCATTCGCAGCAATCTTCAGCCAGAAGTGTGAAGTGGATCTCCAGTGTTCCCCAACATCTCAGATGCCAGTCTCCAGCCAATTCAATTCACTCATGTGATAGCAAGAAACGGTTGGAGGCACTGGGAACCGCACAGGCACTGGGCCCTGATAACATTCCAGCAATAGTACTGAAGACTTGTGCTCCAGAACTTGCTGCTCCCCTAGCCAAGCTCTTCCAGGACAGTTACAACACTGGCATTTACCCAATAATGTGGAAAATTGCCCAGGTATGTCCTGTACACAAAAAACAGGACAAATCCAACCCGGCCAATTACCACCCAATCAGTCTACTCTCGATCATCAGTAAAGTGATGGAAGGGGTCTCTGACAGTGCTATTAAGCAGCACCTGCTCAGCAATAACCTGCTCAGTGGTGCCCAGTTTGGGTTTTGCCAGGGTCACTCAGCTCCTGACCTCATTACAGCCTTGGTCTAAACAGGGACAAGAGAGCTGAACTCGAGAAGTGAGGTGAGAGTGACAGCCTTTGACATCAAGGCCGCATTCAACCAAGTGTGGCATCGAGGAGCCTGAGCAAAACTGGAGTCAATGGGAATCAGGGTAAACTCTCCGCTGGTTTGAATCATACCTGGCACAAAGGGAGATGGTTGCGGTGGTTGGAAGTCAATCATCTCAGCTCCAGGACATCACTGCAGGAGTCCCTCAGGTTAGTGTTCTGGGCCCAACAATCTTCAGCTGCTTCATCAATGACCTTCCTTCCATCATAAGGTCAGAAGTGGGGATGTTCGATGATGATTGCACAATGTTCAACATCATTCGCGACTCCTCAGATACTGAAGCATTTCATATCCAAATGCAACAAGACATGGACAATATCCTGACTTAGGCTGAGAAGTGGCAAGTAACATTCACACCACACACAAGTGCCAGGCAATGACCATCTCCAACAAGAGAGAACCTAACCATCTCCCCTTGACATTCAATGGCATTACCATTGCTGAATCCCCCACTATCAACATTGTAAGGGTTACCATTGAGCAGAAACTGAGCTGGACCCAGCCATATAAATACTATGGCTACCGGAGAAGGTCAGAGGCTGGGAATCGTGCAGATAGTAACTCACCTCCTGACTCCCTAAATCCTATCCACCATCTACAGGGCACAAATCAGGAGTGTGATGGAATACTCCCCACTTGCCCAGATGAGTGTGGCTCTAACAACACTCAAAGCAACCACTTGATTGGCAGCACATTCACAAACATTAACTCCTTCCACCACCGATGAACAGTAGCAGCTGTGTGTACCATCTAGAAGATGCACTGCAGCAACTCACCAAGACATCACCTTCCAAACCCACAACCACTTCCATCTAGGAGGACAAGGGACTGGGAAAACCACCACCTGCAAGTTCCCCTCCAAGCCACTCACCATCCTGACTGGGAAATATATTGCCGTTCCTTCACTGTCGCTGGGTCAAAATCCTGGAACTCCCTCCCTAACAGCACAGTGGTTATAATTGCCTGTCCAATCAGAGAACCTCACCTGTATATAAATATGGGAGTGTCAGGGCTACTGGCACTCCTGATTCTGGCACTCCTGATTCTGACCGTGTAACTGAAGCACTCTCGGAGTGGAATTGAGTTTGTAAATAAAAGGAATCTGGTGAAGAGACACCTGCCTCTGAGGAGTTATTTCACAATCATGTTTCTCTGCAGGATGTTTTAGCAGTCTCTAGCATTTTGTCAGACCCGTTTTGTCTACAACCGATATCCTCTATTGTTACTGAAGCAGTATAATTGATACCATGTTTGTTATTATCTGAACTAATGTAGAGTTCTGTTATTTTAGTGTTCCCCTGGGATGACAGAGTAGAGCTTGATTGGGATGATTGACAGGTCGGGTCATATGACTGGAGACAACTCAGTTGCTGTTTCAGATGTTGTTTGGAGCTGAGAGCGCAGTGTTTTCCCCTCCTTGGAGTTGGAGATTCTGCTGTCTGGGTGTTGCTGTTTGAAAGCTGCAGAAAGAAAGAGAGAGGGGAGTATCCTTTCTTGTCTCTGCAGTCTGAAAACTGGAAACTGCGAGGGACTAGGTTTACTTCTCTGTTTGGATGTCTTGAGGATATATCCTACTCTGAAAGCTGTTGTTGGATTTCTGTCCATAGGTGTTAAAAATTTGGAAATCCAGCATCACGTGAGAATACTTACTTTCGTGCTGACTAATTCTGAAGAAGGGTGTATGTCGATGGGGTATTCTACAAATATATAAAACGAAAAAGAGTGGCTAAAGTAAACATTGGTCCTTTAGAGGACGAGAAGGGGGATGTAATAACTGGAAATGAGAAAATGGCTGAGGCATTGAACAGGTATTTTGTGTCAGTCTTCACAATGGAAGACACAAATAACATGCCAAAAACTGATGACAGGAAGGCTATGGCAGGTGAGGACCTCGAAACTATCATTATCACGAAAGAGGTAGCGTTGGGCAAGCTAATGGGGCTAAAGGTAGACAAGTCTCCTGGCCCAGATGGAATGCATCCCAGGGTACTAAAAGAGATGACGGGGGAAATAGCAAATGCACGAGTGGTAATTTACCAAACTTCACCGGACTCTGGGGTGGTTCCCGCAGATTGGAAAACAGCAAATGTGACGCCACTGTTTAAAAAAGGAGGTAGACAAAAGGCAGGTAACTATAGGCCGGTTAGCTTAACTTCTGTAGTAGGGAAAATGCTTGAATCTATCATCAAGGAAGAAATAGCGAGACATCTGGATATAAATTGTCCCATTGGTAAGATGCAGCATGGGTTCATGAAGGGCAGGTCATGTTTGACTAATTTGGTGGAATTCTTTGAGAACATTACATGTGCAGTGGATAATGGGGAACCCGTGGATGTGGTGTATCTGGATTTCCAGAAGGCATTTGACAAGGTACCGCACCAAAGACTGCTACATAAGGTAAAGGTGCACGGTGTTACGGGTAATGTATTAGCATGGATAGAGGATTGATTAACTAACAGAAAGCAAAGAGTGGGGGTAAATGGGTGTTTTTCTGGTTGGCGATCAGTGACTAGTGGTGTGCCTCAGGGATCAGTGTTGGGACCGCAATTGTTTACGATTTACATAAATGATTTGGAGTTGGGGACCAAGTGTAGTATGTCAAAATTCGCAGATGACACGAAGATGAGTGGCAGAGCCAAGTGTGCAGAGGATGCTGAAAGTCTGCAAAGGGATATAGATAGTCTAAGTGAGTGGGCGAGGGTCTGGCAGATGGAGTACAATGTTGGTAAATGTGAGGTCATCCATTTTGGTAGGAGTAACAGCAAAGTGGACTATTATTTAAATGGTAAAAAATTGCAGCATGCTGCTGTGCAGAGGGACCTGGGTGTCCTTGTGCAGGAATCTCAAGGAGTTGGTTTGCAGGTGCAGCAGGTAATTAAGAAGGCAAATGGAATTTTGTCCTTCATTGCTAGAGGGATGGAGTTTAAATACAGCGAGGTTATATTGCAGCTGTATAAGATGCTGGTGAGGCCACACCTGGAGTACTGTGTACAGTTTTGGTCTCCTTACTTGAGAAAGGATATATTGGCACTGGAGGGGGTGCAGAGGAGATTCACGAGGTTGATTCCGGAGTTGAGAGGGTTGGCTTATGAGGAGAGACTGAGTAGGCTGGGGCTATACCCACTGGAATTCAGAAGAATGAGGGGAGATCTTACAGAAACATATAAGATTATGAAGGGAATAGATAAGATAGAAGCAGGGAAGTTGTTTCCACTGGCAGGTGATACTAGAACTAGGGGGCATGGCCTCAAAATAAGGGGGAGCAGATTTAGGACTGAGTTGAGGAGGAACTTCTTCACACAAAGGGTTTTGAATCTGTAGAATTCCCTGCCCTGTGAAGCAGTTGAGGCTACCTCATTGGATGTTTTTAAGAGAAGGATATGTAAATTTTTGAACAGTAAAGGAATTAAGGGTTATGGTGAGTGGGCGGGTAAGTGGAGCTGAGTCCATGTAAAGATCAGCCATGATCTTATTGAATGGCGGAGCAGGCTCGAGGGGCCAGATGGCCGACTCCTGCTCCTAGTTCTGATGTTCTTATGTATTGCTTTAAATTGAAACAACCTAGATAGCTAGCTGTTGGGAGTTATACTTTGTCACATTTAATGCTTGTAATTGATAAAAGTTATTCTAATTATTTTTGTTATATTCTGTGTTCTTAAATAAACTTTGTTTGATAAAAGCTTCCTGGTGGGTCACTGGAATCATACCTGGAATGAAACATCTTCTGCTCACCCTAATCACCAAAATCCAATGTAAAAGTTAGTGTCTCGGCTAACTTCACAAAACACCAAGGAGTCTCTGGCCTGGGTCTTAACAATTCTTGTGCGTGCTCTCTCTCTCACACACGCTAACTTCAGTCAAAGGCTGCTGGAGTGTTTACAATGTGATTCCTGAGAGATTAGACATGGGAATGTCGAGGAGTTGCCAACTCTTCTGGAAGCCCTGGAATCTCCAAGACAAATCCAGGAGAGAATATCACAAGGCGCATTAACCAAACAAGATGTCTTCACTGTCTTCCAGCACTTCTGTTGTTGGTCACATATTGGAAAGATCTTATTGGCTGGAAAATTCGAGACAGCAAATGAGTTTTGTCGTTGGGCAGATGAAGCTGATTGGACCCCCCCACAGTCTGGGGGTCGGGGGCAGAGGGTGGGGTAGGAACCACCTCCCGTGTTTCACTTTTCTCTGGGAGACCAATCCCCTGGAGTTGTCCTCAGGATTTTTGGGGCCACAGATATCAGTGGGTGACTGGCGGACAGCCCGATCCTGGCCCGGGGCCTGTGGGTTGTGTGAATCAGCCCTGAGAAAGCTGAGGGAATCTGTTTTCCATGGTCTGGGCTCTGAGATTGGGTAACAGAGCACAAAGCCAGCTCGCAATGTCACCCGGGGAGAATATCGGCAATGGCACACTCACAGCAAACTCTCCTTTACCCCAATACCTTGATGCAGGGAACCAAACAATATCTCACAACCAATGGGAGACTTTTAAATCCCAGTCACTGAAGCATTGTAGAATGATCAACAGTCAATACACAGCAAGATCCCACCAAAAGCAATATCATACCGGCCACATAATCTGTGCGGTGCTGTTAATTCAGGAATTAGTACCCCAGCACCCTGTGAAGAATCAACTACACTTTTCAAAATGGTGTTTGGGAGCATTTGGTTTAATATTAGTCTAAAAGATGGCCTTGCTGACAGTGTGGCACTCCCTCAGTACTGACCCTCTGACAGTGCAGCACTCCCTCAGCACTGACCCTCTAACAGTGCGGCACTCCCTCAGTACTGATCCTCTGACAGTGCAGCACTCCCTCAGTACTGATCCTCTGACAGTGCGGCGCTCCCTCAGTACTGACCCTCTGACAGTGCGGCACTCCCTCAGTACTGACCCTCTGACAGTGCGGCACTCCCTCAGTACTGACCCTCTGACAGTGCAGCACTCCCTCAGTACTGACCCTCTGACAGTGCGGCACTCCCTCAGCACTGACCCTCTGACATTGCGGCACTCCCTCAGTACTGACCCTCTGACAGTGCGGCACTCCCTCAGTACTGACCCTCTGACAGTGCGGCACTCCCTCAGTACTGACCCTCTGACGGTGCGGCACTCCCTCAGTACTGACCCTCTGACAGTGCGGCCCTCCCTCAGTACTGACCCTCTAACAGTGCGGCACTCCCTCAGTACTGACCCTCTGACATTGCGGCACTCCCTCAGTACTGACCCTCTGACATTGCGGCACTCCCTCAGTACTGACCCTCTGACATTGCGGCACTGCCTCAGTACTGACCCTCTGACAGTGCGGCACTCCCTCAGTACCGACCCTCTGACATTGCGGCACTCCCTCAGTACTGACCCTCTAACAGTGCGGCACTCCCTCAGTACTGACCCTCTGACATTGCGGCACTCCCTCAGTACTGACCCTCTAACAGTGCGGCACTCCCTCAGTACTGACCCTCTGAAATTGCGGCACTCCCTCAGTACTGACCCTCTAACAGTGCGGCACTCCCTCTGTAACTGGTCCTCTCAGTGTTGGGCTCTGTTACTGTGCTGGAGTGCCAGCCTGGATTTTGTTCTGGTGTCTGTGACTCAGACGGTGAGAATGCTGTGCCCAGGCTGGCACTCTGTATGGGGTGAGCTTTACACGTTTGTGTTGCCAGTGGGTGAGACACAAGCCTGAGAAAGTCATCCTGGTGTCAAAGGCTGGAATTCAGACTTATTTGAAAAATCGCATTTAGTGAGAGGAGTCTGAGGCTTCCTGTTGGAATGTTCTGGAAGCATTTTACTGGTGAGTAAAGTTGCAGCCTGATTCCAGCTCTTTGCAAAGATATTTGAAGGGAAATTGATTGGAATAATTAGTGTAATGAAAGTGACCCTTTTTTTTTAAAGCATTTGGGGAATTACTTTATTCTTTACGCATCAGTTATCTTGTGACATTGACAAACCAATCAGGAGGAAACATCAGTGTTTCTGCATCTGGCTAGTTTGTGATTCAGGGAGTGGCCTGCCTCTCCGAGTTTACTCCAGTTTAGTCAGAGTTCCTCCTACAGCAGTCTTCAGATGAAGCTGTATTTATTCTCTGAATTGTCCCTGGTCTGTTTAACTCTATTTAACCTGGTGGAGAAGCCATCGTGACACAGGTGAAGAAGAACCAGAACATGCTAGAAATACTCAGGAACCCTCCAAGGTTCCTCAGGCAGCACCTTCCAAACCCACGACCTCTACCATCTAGAAGCACAAGGGCAGGAGATACCTGGGAACACCGTCACCTGCAAGTTCTCCTTCGCGGGTTTACCTCACATTTTCTTAAATACACCGAGATTATTCTTCTTAATTACCCCCTGTGACACTGAGCTCCGCATTCTCACCATTCTTTGGGTAAAGGAGTTTCTCCTGAATTAGAAATTCACTCACGGGATGTGAGCCTCACTGGCTAGGCCAGTATTCATTCCCTATCCCTAACCTTCTAGTTGTGGCCTCCGGTTCTGATCTTGCTATCTATCAGAAACATTTTTTCTCTGCCGATTCCCTTTCATAATTTTAAAGAGCTCGATTAGGTCATCCCTCAGTATTGGCACTGACGGAGTGTCATCCAGACTCGAAACGTTGGCTCTATTCCCTCTTATCAAGAGTTTTAACAACACCAGGTTAAAGTCCAACAGGTTTATTTGGTAGCAAATGCCATTAGCTTTCGGAGCGCTGCTCCTTCGTCAGTTGGAGTGGATATCTGCTCTCAAACAGGGCATACAGAGACACAAAATCAAGTTACAGAATACTGATTAGAATGTGAATCTCTACAGCCAACCAGGTCTTAAAGATACAGACAATGCGAGTGGAGGGAGCATTAAGCACAGGTTAAAGAGATGTGTATTGTCTCCAGACAGGACAGCCAGTGAGATTCTGCAAGTCCAGGAGGCAAACTGTGGGGGTTACTGATAGTGTGACATAAATCCAAGATTCCGGTTTAGGCCGTCCTCATGTGTGCGGAACTTGGCTATCAGTTTCTGCTCAGCGACTCTGCACTGTCGTGTGTCGTGAAGGCCGCCTTGGAGAACGCTTACCCGAAGATCAGAGGCTGAATGCCCGTGACCGCTAAAGTGCTCCCCAACAGGAAGAGAACAGTCTTGCCTGGTGATTGTCGAGCGGTGTTCATTCATCCGTTGTCCCATGCAGACGCTACGACACACGACAGCGCAGAGTCGCTGAGCAGAAACTGACAGCCAAGTTCCGCACACATGAGGACGGCCTAAACCGGAATATTGGGTTTATGTCACACTATCAGTAACCCCCACAGCTTGCCTCCTGGATTTGCAGAATCTCACTGGCTGTCCTGTCTGGAGACAATACACATCTCTTTAACCTGTGCTTAATGCTCCCTCCACTCACATTGTCTGTATCTTTAAGACCTGGTTGGCTGTAGAGATTCACATCCTAATCAGTATTCTGTAACTTGATTTTGTGTCTCTGTGCCCTGTTTGAGAGCAGATTTCCACTCCATCTGACGAAGGAGCAGCGCTCTGAAAGCTAATGGTATTTGCTACCAAATAAACCTGTTGGACTTTAGCCTGGTGTTGTTAAAACTCTTACTATGTTTACCCCAGTCCAACGCCGGCATCTCCACATCTATTCTCTCTCCACAGAGGCTGTCAGACCGGCTGAGATTTTCCAGCCTTTTCTGTTTTTGTGGCGTCCCTCAGTATTCTCCTTTCAGCCCCAATCTGTCCAATCTTTTGTTTAAGGCAGGTTACTGATTCTGTTAAATTAGCGGACAGGAATATCAGCTGGATTATTTTGCTATGACACTGCAGAGTGTGACTGGCCTCTCTACCTGCTGCCAACACTGTACTTTGAGTTTGCAAAAGAACTAAATGAAACAAGTGGCGTTTGGTGCGGGAGATTGGAATCTGTTCCTGGCTGAGCAGAGATAAACCTCAGTAAATGTAGGGCAGCTTCCACCTCCACACAGGGAACTGTTTCACAAGCTAGCTTTTCTTTGGCCAGAATGTGAACTTCCTGTATCTCTTTGGAAGCACGGGAGGTTCTGAAGGAAACTCGCTGCCTGCTGAACTGAGCCTCGTTCAGATGGGAACGGAAGGTTCAGGTGATTGAACGCTGACCTCAGAGCCAGAAGGTGAGAGTTCCAGTCCCACTCCCAGCAACTTGAACACAAAATCTAGGCTGACCGTCCCCGTGCAGCAGTGAAGGAGTGCTGCACTGCCAGAGGCACTGTCTTTTCAATTAGATCCCCAGACAGTGCAGCATCCCGGAGTGGGAGGTTAACATCTCCAAAGCATTTACTCAGCCCCCGTCCCCTCAGGATCTGAAATGTTTCGGTAAGATCACCTCTCATTATTTCAAACTCCAGTGACAACAAGCCCAGCCTGCACAACCTTTCCCCTTCATGTCCGGAGACATACTGAACCTTC
Organism: Mustelus asterias; assembly: GCF_964213995.1. Lineage (NCBI taxonomy): Eukaryota > Metazoa > Chordata > Chondrichthyes > Carcharhiniformes > Triakidae > Mustelus > Mustelus asterias. The sequence continues at coordinate 82,096,707 of NC_135813.1, read as the reverse complement.
ACTGAACTGCATCCAATGCTTGTATAGAAACATAGAAGATAGGAGCAGGAGGAGGCCATTCGGCCCTTCGAGCCTGCTGCACCATTCATCACGATCATGGCTGATTGTCCAACTCAATAACCTAATCCTGCTTTCTCCCCATAACCTTTGATCCCATTCGCCCCAAGTGCTATATCCAGCCGCCTCTTGAATACATTCAATGTTTTGGCATCAACTACTTCCTGTGGTAATGAATTCCACAGGCTCACCACTCTTTGGGTGAAGAAATGTCTCCTCATCTCCGTCCTAAATGGTTAACCCTGAATCCTCAGACTGTGACCCCTGGTTCTGGACTCCCCCATCATCAGGAACATCCTCCCTGCATCTACCCTGTCTAGTCCTGTTAGAATTTTATAAGCCTCTATGAGATCCCCCCTCATTTGTCTGAACTCCAGCGAAAACAATCCTAACCTAGTCAATCTCTCCTCATAAATCAGTCCCACCATCCCTGGAATCAGCTTGGTAAACCTTCGCTGCACTCCCTCGAGAGCAAAAATATCCTTCCTCAGAAAAGGAGACCAAAACTGCGCACAATACTCTAGGTGTGGCCTCACCAAGGCCCTGTATAATTACAACAACACATCCCTGTTCCTGTACTCGAAACCTCTCACAATGAAGGCCAACATACCATTTGCCTTCTTTACCGCCTGCTGCATCCTTATTTGATTTGATTTGATTTATTATTGTCACATGTATTAGTATACAGTGAAAAGTATTGTTTCTTGCATACCGTTCATAGAGAAGGAAAGGGGAGACTGCAGAATGTAGTGTTACAGTCATAGCTAAGCTGTAGAGAAAGATCAACTTAATGCAAGGTAGATCCATTCAAAAGTCTGACAGCAGCAGGGAAGAAGCTGTTCTTGAGTCGGTTGGTACGTGACCTCAGACTTTTGTATCTTTTTCTTGACAGAAGAAGGTGGAAGAGAGAATGTCCGGAGTGCGTGAGGTCCTTAATTATGCTGGCTGCTTTCCCGAGGCAGCGGGAAGTGTAAACAGAGTCAATGAATGGGAGGCTGTTTTGCGTGATGGATTGGGCTACATTCACCATTTGTAGTTTCTTGCGGTCTTGGGCAGAGCAGGAGCCATACCAAACTGTGATACAACCAGAAAGAATGTTTTCTATGGTGCATCTGTAAATGTTGGTGAGAGTTGTAGCTGACATGCCAAATTTCCTTAGTCTTCTGAGAAAGTAGAGGTGTTGATAGGCTTTCTTCACTAGTTGTTGGCATGGGGGGACCAGGACAGGTTGTTGGTGGTCTGGACACCTAAAACCTTGAAGCTCTCGACCCTTTCTACTTCATCACAATTGATGTAGACAGGGGCATGTTCTCCTTTAGGCTTCCTGAAGTCGATGACAATCTCCTTCATTTTGTTGACATTGAGAGAGAGATTATTGTTGCCGCACCAGTTCACCAGATTCTCTCTCTCATTCCTGTACTCTGTCTCGTCCTTGTTTGAGATCCGACCCACTACGGTTGTGTTGTCAGCAAACTTGAAAATCGAATTGGAGGGGAATTTGGCCACACAGTCATCGGTGTATAAGGAGTATAGTAGGGGGCTGAGAACACAGCCTTGTGGGGCACTGGTGTTGAGGGTGATCGTGGAGGAGGTGTTGTTGCCAATCCTTACTGATTGTGGTCTGTGAGTTAGGGAGTTCAGGATCCAGTCGCAGAGGGAGGTGCCGAGGCCCAGGCCACAGAGTTTGGAGATGAGTTTCATGGGAATAATGGTGTTGAAGGCTGAGCTGTAGTCAATAAATAGTCTGTAAATAAATGTCTGTATCTGTAAAGACTTGATTACCTGTTAAGACTCGCACTCCAACCATTATCTTGCAATTGCGTCTCTGTCTATATATGCCGTGTTTGTGAATCCAACTCTCCACTCACCTGATGAAGGGGCAGTGCTCCGAAAGCTCGTGATTCCAAATAAACCTGTTGGACTTTAACCTGGTATTATGAGACGTTTTACTGTGCCCATCCCAGTCCAATGCCTGCATCTCCACATCTTGAGTAGACTTGTGATATTTGTGGTTTTCCAATCTGCTCGGACCTTTTCAGAATCCAGGGAATGTTGTAGGATTATAAATAATGCATCTACTATCCCTGCAGCCACTTCCTTTAGGCCCCTGGGATGCAGGCCATCAGGTGTAGGGGATTTATCAGTCTTTAGTTTTCCCAGTAGGTTATTTCTAGTGGTCATGATTGTTCCAAATTCTTTCCTTGTTTTTGGCTCCTGATTTCCTACTATTGGAATGCTTCAGTGCAGCGGCCAGGAGACATCAGCGGAGGCCGTTTATCCAACTCCCCGCTGGACACCACCACTTCCACGCATCTCCGGGGACAGGATTTCTGGAAATCAGCACAGAGCTAATTTAAATATTTAAATTTGTATTTTAATATCATTGGCCGGCCCGGGACTGAAATCTTTGGCCCGCTAGCCTCCCCCCCGCTACCGCCCAAAGTGGTTCACTCCAGCGGGGGTTTACAATAGCCTCCCACTAACGGGGAACTGGTGGTCAATTCTGCTGGAGTGAAGGGTCATGGAGGGCCATTGAGGCCCCCCCCAGGAGGTTGGGGATAAGGGGGTGGATGCCCCTGGAAATTGTCAGCCTGACCCCCTGGCTCTGCCCACAGGGCCAAGTGGCATGGCCCACCGGCACCTTGGCACTGCCCACCGGGCATCGGGCAGTGCCATGTGGGCAGGGCCGGAGGGGGCGGGCCCTATGTGGTGGGGGGAGAGATCGGTGCCACTGAGATCGGGGCAGGTCAGGATTGGGTGGGACATCAGGGCTGGTCCGGATAGGTCCGGGAGGCTAGCGATCAGGGAATGGGGGGACAGTAAGCCAGCGATGTGGGGTTGCTGTGCTGGCCAGTGATCGAGCTGACCAGTGATCGGGAGGCTGGCAGTGCGGGGCCGTTGCACATACTGTACGCACCAATCTCCGCTCTGACAGATCAACGCATGCGCAGTGACAATGCCAGCCTCTCTCGCCCACTGATTTTCAGCGTGATTCACGCTAGGGCACTCTGCAGTGCACCGAGTGTGGGAGATTCATTTTGAAAATCCCACTTAAAAACCAGCAGGAATTACTCCAGTTTTTACCCGAATTCGGCACTTGGAATTTTTTTGCAAGAATCACCCCCCGATGTCTTTTACTGTGAAGATAGTTACAAAATATTCAAAGAACAAAGAAAATTACAGCACAGGAACAGGCCCTTCGGCCCTCCAAGCCTGCACCGACCATGCTGCCCGACTTAACTAAAACCCCCTACCCTTCCGGGGACCATATCCCTCTATTCCCATCCTATTCATATACTTGTCAAGACGCCCCTTAGAAGTCACTACTGTATCCGCTTCCACTACCTCCCCCGGCAACGAGTTCCAGGCACCCACTACTCTCCGTCTAAAAAATCTGCCTCGTACATCTCCTTTAAACCTTACCCCTCGCACCTTAAACCTATAAGAGGATTCATTCAAAGTCTCTTCCATTTCCTTGTTTCCTATTACTAATCCCACAGACTCATCCCCTAAGGGACCAAGGCTGACTAGCTACTTTCTTCCTTTTTATATATTTGTAGACACTTTTATAATTTTTGCTCATTTCCTCTCCTATTCCAATTTCTCTCTTTTTTTTGAGTCATCCCTAGTTTCTCAAATATTCCTAATTGTATGGGCTATCACTAATCTTCACAGAATTATTTTCTTTCAGTTTGATACCGCCTTAGCCATGGATAAGCATCTTTCTTGTAGAGTCTTTCTCAATGGAATATATCTGTGTGGAGAGTTATGAAATATTTCCTTGAATGTATGCCATTGTTTCTCCACTGTCTTACCTTTTAACTTATTTTCCCCAGTCCACTTTAACCAACTCTATCATTAACTTTATTTAAGTCTAGGATACTAGTTTCAGAACCAAACTTCTCACCCTCAAACTGAATGTGAAGTTATGTAATGTTATGATCACTCTTACCTAGAGGATCCTACATGCTGATATTTCAGATAATTGTCAAAAGGAGAGAAGAGGAGACGTGTTTTTATGCAGCGATTTATTGTGATCTGAAGTGCGGGGCAGGATTTTACGGCCTTGCTCGTCCCGAAACTGTAAAACCCCACCCGAGGTCAACATTGTCCGCTCCTCACCCGCTCTGGTTTCGTGGCAGACGGGACAGTAAAATTCCAGCCGTGAATGGGTGGTGGAAACACAAACAATAGTAACTTCCCAAAGTAAGTTACATAAATACTCAAAAAGGGAACATTTGCCAGTCTCTGGGGGAAGAGAAAAGAGGGGGTTGCGTGGGACTAACTGGAAGATACCGTCAAAGAACCAGTGCGGACACGATGGCCCAAATTGCCTCCTTCTGTGCTGTAGGATTGTATGATAACTAATATCATCTCGTTAATAGCTATTAATTAATGAATCATTTCTGTGAGAAATATCAGGTCAGTCAGTAGGTAGCTAAGAATATTTGGGAGCTGTTTCCTTCTAGAGCTTTGTGTTCATTTTCACCCTGACGTGGCAGTGTTTGAACTCCTGAACCTTTGTTTTGTTGTGAAGCGAGCGGTATTAGAAAGCACCTCCGTCGCTGCATTGACTCTGGAATAGGCTTTAGGATATCATCTCCCTCGGTGAATCAAATTCATCTCCCCACAGCCGTCAGATTCTAATCCTTTGCTGCCAAGTCTGGCAGCACTGAACAGATGCTGTGCTTCTGTGTGTAGCAGCCACACCGTCCCCGAGGCAGCCTCACCGCTCACTGTTCACCTGTGACTCTCACCCTTCCCCATCGCCGTGGAGTTGATGCGATTGTGTTGGCCGTGGAAGAGGTGACTCTCGGTAACAGGGAGGGGATCAGTGAGAGCGGAGGAATTATTACGATAGCGAGAGGGAGCAGGAGAAATATCCGCAAACACAGATAAGGGACTGGGTGAAAGTCTCGTTTCTCATTCTGGAGAAGAAAAGTCTGCAAAGTGAAATGCCATCGGGTTTGTTTTTTAAGAAGGAGGCATTTGCTGGAATAATCAGTTGAAAAGTAGAAATATAGCGGCAACCAGCTGAGTGCCTGTGGGATCCTAATCCCCTGCTTTAATGTGCCAATGGATTTATAGTGAGAGACCACATTTCATCTGTATGGGATCTTACTTTGCATGGGCATTCCGATGCCTTGGCTCTAGATGGGACAGTGTGCCTGTACAAGACAGAAAAGGAAGGTAAGCCATTAGCCATTGCTACTAATCATGTTTAAATGTCGAAATCGGGTTCCCTTTCGATCAATATGCAGCAGTCCAGCCACACGCAAAAATGTTGGCTAAAGAGTTGCTTTTACTTTTGAGTCAGAGGTTTGTGGGTTCAGGCCCCACTCCAGAGATTTGAGCACAGAATCGAGGCTGGCCTCCCAGTGCGGCACCGAGGCAGCACTGAGGCAGCACTGAAGTGAGGGAGTGCTGAGGTAGCACTGAGGGAGTGCTGAGAGAGCATTGAGGGAGCGCCGAAGCGAGGGAGCACTGAGGGAGCGCTGAGGGAGCGTTGAGGGAGCGCTGAGGGAGTGCTGAGGGAGCGCTGAGGGAACACTGAGGGAGCGTGAGGGAGCGCTGAGGGAGTGCTGAGGGAGTGCTGAAGGAGCGCTGAGGGAACACTGAGGGAGCGTGAGGGAGTGCTGAGGGAGCGCTGAGGGAGTGCTGAGGGAACACTGAGGGAACACTGAGGGAACACTGAGGGAGCGCTGAGGGAACACTGAGGGAGCGCTGAGGGAGTGCTGAAGGAGCGCTGAGGGAACACTGAGGGAACACTGAGGGAACACTGAGGGAGCACTGAGGGAGCGCTGAGGGAACACTGAGGGAGCACTGAAGGAGCGCTGAGGGAGCACTGAGGGAGCGCTGAGGGAGTGCTGAGGGAGCGCTGAGGGAACACTGAGGGAGTGCTGTGGGAGTGCTGAGGGAGTGCTGAGGGAGCGCTGAGGGAGCGCTGAGGGAACACTGAGGGAGTGCTGTGGGAGTGCTGAGGGAGTGCTGAGGGAGCGCTGAGGGAACACTGAGGGAACACTGAGGGAGCACTGAGGGAGCGCTGAGGGAGTGCTGAGGGAGCGCTGAGGGAGCGCTGAGGGAGCGCTGAGGGAGCACTGAAGGAGCGCTGAGGGAACACTGAGGGAGTGCTGTGGGAGTGCTGAGGGAGTGCTGAGGGAGCGCTGAGGGAACACTGAGGGAGCACTGAGGGAGTGCTGAGGGAGCACTGAGGGAACACTGAGGGAACACTCAGGGAGCACTGAGGGAGCGCTGAGGGAGTGCTGAGGGAGCGCTGAGGGAGCGCTGAGGGAACGCTGAGGGAGCACTGAGGGAGCGCTGAGGGAGCGCTGAGGGAGCGCTGAGGGAGCGCTGAGGGAGCGCTGAGGGAACACTGAGGGAACACTGAGGGAGCGCTGAGGGAGCGCTGAGGGAGCGCTGAGGGAGCGCTGAGGGAACACTGAGGGAACACTGAGGGAGCGCTGAGGGAGCGCTGAGGGAGTGCTGAAGGAGCGCTGAGGGAGCGTGAGGGAGCGCTGAGGGAGTGCTGAGAGAGCATTGAGGGAGCGCTGAAGTGAGGGAGCACTGAGGGAACACTGAGGGAACACTGAGGGAGCGCTGAGGGAGCACTGAGGGAGCGCTGAGGGAGCGCTGAGGGAGCGCTGAAGCGAGGGAGCATTGAGGGAGCGTTAAGGGAGCGTTGAGGGAGTGCTGAGGGAGCACTGAGGGAGCGCTGAGGGAGCGCTGAGGGAGCACTGAGGGAGTGCTGAGGGAGCGCTGAGGGAGCGCTGAGGGAGCGCTGAGGGAGCGCTGAGGGAGCGCTGAGGGAGCGCTGAAGCGAGGGAGCATTGAGGGAGCGTTAAGGGAGCGTTGAGGGAGTGCTGAGGGAGCGCTGAGGGAGCGCTGAGGGAGCGCTGAGGGAGCGCTGAGGGAGCGCTGAGGGAGCGCTGAGGGAGCGCTGAGGGAGCACTGAGGGAGCGCTGAGGGAACACTGAGGGAGCGCTGAGGGAACACTGAGGGAACACTGAGGGAGCGCTGAGGGAGCGCTGAGGGAGCACTGAGGGAGCGCTGAGGGAACACTGAGGGAGCGCTGAGGGAACACTGAGGGAGCACTGAGGGAACACTGAGGGAGCACTGAGGGAGTGCTGAGGGAGCACTGAGGGAGCGCTGAGGGAGCGCTGAGGGAGCGCTGAGGGAGCGCTGAGGGAGCACTGAGGGAGCGCTGAGGGAACACTGAGGGAGCGCTGAGGGAGCGCTGAGGGAGTGCTGAGGGAGCGCTGAGGGAGCGCTGAGGGAACACTGAGGGAGCGCTGAGGGAACACTGAGGGAGCGCTGAGGGAGCGCTGAGGGAGTGCTGAGGGAGCGCTGAGGGAGCGCTGAGGGAACACTGAGGGAGTACTACGCTGTCGGACGTGTCGCCTTTCACTTGAAGCATTAAGCTGAGCTGCTGTCTGTCCTCTCAGGCTGATATAAAGGATCGCACGGCATCATTTTGCATTGGAGCAGGAGAATTCTCCCCGTTACTCTCTGGATTGGTCCCTGGGCCACCCTATCATTGGCAGAGGGCCAAGCCTATTAGGGAATTAAACACATGATTCAGTGACGTCTGATGCAGAGGTTTTGATTTGTGCAGCACTGACATCTAGAGGAGCTGTTCCGCCAGGATGAGCTTCACCTGGAACAGGCTGGGACCAGTGTCCTGGCCAATCATGTAACTGAGACTGTGGACAGGACTAACAGGGGAGGGGGAGGGGGAGGGGGTGGGGAGCGGCAGAGAGAGGGGATGGGGGAGTGGGCAGGGGAGGGGGAGGGCGTGGGGAGCGGCAGAGGGAAGGGATGGGGGAGGGGGAGGGGGCAGGGGAGGGGGTGGGGAGCGGCAGAGGGAAGGGGAGGGGAAGGGGGAAGGGGCAGGGGAGGGGGTGGGGAGTGGCAGAGGGAAGGGATGGGGGAGGGGGAGGGGGCAGGGGAGGGGGAGGGGGAAGAGAGATTTAGAAATCATAACAGAAAGGTTGAGTTATCAGAATATTCTAGCGATGTGAGTAATGAGCAGCAGAGTGGGACAGGAAAGGACAGAAAGTTGAACAAAAATTGTTCATCAGTGAAGAAGGACATCGCAGGGACAGAAGCAAAAAAATAAAATTACAGGTTCTTTATCTGAATCCACAGTGGCACAGTGGTTAGCACTGCTGCCTCACAGCGCCAAAGACCCGGGTTCGATTCCGGCCTTGGGTCACTGTCTGTGTGGAGTTTGCACATTCTCCCCATGTCTGCGTGGGTTTCCTCCGGGTGCTCCGGTTTCCTCCCACAGTCCGAGAGATGTGCGGGTTAGGTTGATTGTCTAAGTTGCCTCTTTGTGTCAGGGGGATTAGCAGGGCGTGGGGTTACAGGGATAGGGCCTGGGTGGAATTGTTGTTGCTGCATGCTCGATGGGCCAAATGGCCTCCTTCTGCACTGTAGGGATTCTATGATTTTATGATTCTATCTGCAGTAAGGTGGATGAACTAGTGGCACAAATAGAGGTAAATGATCCAATCAGCATTACAGAAACATGGTTACAAGGTGACCAGGAGGGAAATCATATTCCAGGTTACACAACATTTGGGAAAGACAGACAGACTGGCAAAGGGGGAGAGGTAACCACAACATTTGGGAAAGACAGACAGACTGGCAAAGGGGGAGAGGTAACCCTGATAGTGAGAATGACAAAAGGACAACAGTGAGAAAGGATCTGGTGTCAGAAGATCATGAAGCAGAATCAGTATTGGTGGAAATTAGGGACAGCAAGATCAGAAAACACTGGGAGTAGTTTACAGACCCCATAACAGCAGTTATATTGTTGGGAAGAGGAATTAACAAGAAATTATTGGAGCATGTAGCAAAGGAAATGTAACAATTGTGGGAGACTTTGATCTTCATATAGACGGGGACAATTTCACCCAGTGTGTTGTCAAGTCAATGGGAATCAGGGGGTAAACACTCCACTGGTTTGAATCATACCCGGGACAAAGGGAGATGGTTGTGGTGGTTGGAAGTCAATCATCTCAGCTCCAGGACATCACTGCAGGAGTTCCTCAGGGGAGTGTCCTGGGCCCAACAATCTTCAGCTGCTTCATCAATGACCTTCCTTCCATCATAAGTGGGGATGTTCGCTGATGACTGTGAAATGTTCAGCACCATTCGCGACTCCTCAGATACTGAAGCAGGCCATGTTCAAATGCAGAAAGTCTTGGATCATATTTAGCCTTGGGCCAACATGTGACAAGTAACATTCACACCACACAAGTGCCAGGCAATGACCATCTCCAACAGAGAGGATCTAACCATCTCCTTTTGACATTCACTGGAATTGCCATCACTGAACCCCCCACTATCTACAACCTGGGGGTTGCCATTGATCAGAAACTGAGCTGGACCCAACCACAAATACTGTGGCTACCAGAGCAGGTCAGGGGCTAGGAATCCTGCAGCGAGTAACTCACCTCCTGACTCCCCCCAAAGCCTGTCCACCATCTACAAGGCGTAAATCAGGAGTGTGATGGAATGTTTTCCCATTGCCTGGATGAGCAGGGTGGCACGGTGGCACAGTGGTTGGCACTGCTGCCTCACAGCACCAGGGACCCGGGTTCAATTCCGGCCTTGGGTCACTGTCTGTGAGGAGTCTGCACATTCTCCCCATGTCTGCGTGGGTTTACTCCGGTTTCCTCCCACAGTCCAAAGATGTGCTGGTTAGGTTGATTGGCCATACTAAATTGCCTCTTAGTGTCAGCGAGACTAGCAGGGTAAATACATTGGGTTATGGGGATAGGGCCTGGGTGGGATTGTTGTCAGTGCAGGCTTGATGAGCCGAGTGGCCTCCTTCTGCACTGTAGGGATTCTATGAAGATACCTGGGAACACCACCACCTGGAGGTTCCCCTCCAAATCACTCACCATCCTGACTTGGAAATATATCCCCATTCCTTCACTTTCACTGGGTCAAAATCCTGGAACTACATCCCCAACAGCACTATGGGTTTACCTACACCACATGGACAGCGATGGTTCGGGAAGGCAGCTCACCACCACCTTCTCAAGGACAATTAGAGATGGGCAATAAATGCTGGCCTAGCCAGAAATGCCCACATCCTGTGAATTAATGCATAAAGAAATCAAATTGTCAAGAGTGGTCCAGAATATAAGTTTATAAAATAGTTTTGTGGAACAATACATTGTGTAACATACTGAGGGTAAAGCTGCCCTAAATCTAGTATCGTCCAGTGAAGCATGGTTAATTAGTAATGCCACAGTAAAAGATTCTGTACAAAATAGTGATCATAATATCATTGAATTTCACGTTAAGTTTCAAAATGGGAGACTGCAACTGCAAACAAGAGTCTTGAACTGAGGCAAAACCAATAACACAGGTCTGAGGGGAGAGCTGCCTAAGGTAAACTGGGAAATAGGCTAAAAGGTTTGGAGATAACTGAACAGTGAGAAATATTTTAAAAGATTCAAAATGTTCAACAAAAAACAATAATAAGGAAGTCTTTCCACAGTTGTTCAGGATTTTGGTGAAACCACATCTGGAGCACTGTGTAGTTCTGGTCTCCACATTCACGATAGGATATGCTTCCATTGGAGTCGGTATAGTAAAGGTTCACTAAATTGATCCCCGGGATGAGGGGGTTCATAGAATCATAGAATCCCTACAGGACAGAAAGAGCCATTCGGCCCATCGAGCCTGCACTGACAACAATCCCACCCAGGCCCTATCCCCGTAACCCCACATATTTACAGTGCTAATCCCCCTGAAACTGGAGTCAATTTAGCACGGCCAATCAACCTAACCCGCACATCTTTGGAATGTGGGAGGAAACCGGAGCACCCGGAGTAAACCCACGCAGACACGGGGAGAACGTGCAGACTCTGCACAGACAGTGACCCGAGGCCAGGATTGAACCTGGGTCTCTGGCGCTGTGAGGCAGCAGTGCTAACCACCGTGCCGCCCTTGTCCTATGATGAGAGTCCAAGTAAATTGGTTTATATTGTGTGGCATCTAGAAGAATGAGAGGCAATCTCATTGAAACCTATAAAATTCTGAAGGGGCATGATAGGGTAGACACAGAGATTGTGTCTGCTGGTTGGGGAATCTAAAACATGGGGCATTGTCTCAGGATAAAGGGGCTGATCGTTTTGGATTGAGGTAAGGAGAAATTCCTTCACTCAGAGGGTGGCGAATTCTCTGTCTCAGAGGGTGGTGGATGCTTCATCACTGAATATATTTGAGGCCGAGATGGACAGATGTTTAATCTCTCGGGGAATAAGGAATGTGGGGAGTTGGTGGGACAATCGAGTTGAAGCCTAAGAGTAGCCATGATCACATTGAATGGTGGATGGGTCTATTTCTATTTATTATAGCCCTGTCTTACTGACCAATACTTATCCTTCAACCAACAGTTAGCAATTAGCCGCCACATTTTCCTCCAATACAGCAGTGACTACATTTCAGCAAGTACATCATTGGTAGTTTGGGGCATCCTGGTATCATGAAAGGTGCTTTCGAAATGCAATTTTTTTTCTTTGAACACAAAATCTGATTTGACACTTGATTTGATTTGATTTGATTTATTATTGTCACATGTATTAACATACAGTGAAAAGTATTTTTTCTTGCACGCTATACAGACAAAACATACCGTTCATAGAGAAGGAAAGGAGAGAGTGCAGCTTGTAGTGTTACAGTCATAGCTAGGGTGTAAGGAAAGATCAACTTAATGCGAGATAGATCTATTCAAAAGTCTGACGGCAGCAGGGAAGAAGCTGTTCTTGAGTCGGTTGGTACGTGACCTCAGACTTTTGTCTCAGGATAAAGGGCTGATCATTTTGGATTGAGATAAGGAGAAATTCCTTCGCTCAGAGGGTGGTGAATTCTCTGCCTCAGAGGATGGTGGATGATCCATCACTGAATATATTTGAGGCCGAGATGGACAGATGTTTGGTCTCCGGGGAAATAAGGGATATGGGGAGTTGGTGGGACAATCGAGTTGAAGCCTAAGATCAGCCATGATCATTTTGAATAGTGGAGCAGGCTGGGTCTATTCCTATTATAACCTTGCCTACTGACTAATACTTACCCTTCAACTAACTTTTTCCCGACAGAAGAAGATGGAAGAGAGAATATCCGGGGTTTGTGGGACCCTTAATTATGCTGACTGCTTTTCCGAGGCGGCGGGTAGTGTAGACAGAGTCAATGGATGGGAGGCTGGTCGGTGTGATGGATTGGGCTACATTCATGACCTTTTGTCATTTCTTGCGGTGCTGGTCAGAGCAGGAGCCATTCCTTGCTCTGGGGGGTGGTCTATTTCAAAGTGACATTCTTTGAGTGAGATGTTAAGCTGAGGCACTGGTGGTTTGAGTGAATGTTGTTGATCCCAGGACACCACAGAAAGAGCAGGAAGTTATCCTCATGTCCTGGCCAACATTCCTCCCTCACTGAGGACAGACAAAGACCACAAGCACAACAGAATGCTGAAATACTCCCCAGTTTGGCAGAATCTGCGGAGAGAGAGAAACAGAGTTCAGCATTCGCTGAAAGCTCATTGAGCTGAAACCTTGTCCGTCTCTGCAGACGCTGTCTGGCCTGCTGGGATTTTCCAGCATCTCCTGTTTTTATTTCAGGTTTCCAGCGTGTGCACGATTCTGCTCTTGTCATCTCTATCACATTGTTTCTGTGATTTTCCCAGCTGCCTCCAGTGCCATCGTTCGCTCTCCCCTTGGGGGGTTTGTGATCATAGAGAATTAAAGAATCCCTACAGCGCAGAAGGAGGCCATTCGGCCCATCGTATCTGCGCCAACCACAATCCCACCCAGGCCCTATCCCCATAACCCCATGCATTTACTCTAGCTAGTCCCCCCTGATAGTAAGGGGCAATTTAGTATGGCCAATCCACCTAACCCTCACATCTTTGGACTATGGGAGGAAACCGGAGCACCAGGAGGAAACCCACGCAGACACAGGGAGAATGTGCAAACTCCACGCAGACAATCACCCAAGTCGGGAATCGAACCCAGGTCCCAGCTAATCACTGTGCCACCATGCTGTGTGCTTGAGATAAGGGTTGATAAAGCGAGTTATTAATGCAAGTCTAGAACTCCCAATGTAGTCACGAATTATATTGGGAGCTTGTCCCAATAGACTAAAGAAACATTGGAATGACTTCAAGATATTGTGTACAAAATGTACTGTACATATTCAGGGCAAGTAGATTAAGTTCAGTGCTAAAATCACTGTAGGGTGAAACATATTCACATCACTACCTCTGCCCTCCTTTTCAATCGAGAGGTTACAATGTTAAATTCGAGTTAGTTAACTCTATGTTCCCATAGCAGAAAACTATTATATTAACATACTGAAAATTCTCTTAATATCAGCAACAACCTCTCGACTTTTACCCTCACTGCCAACAGCCTGACATTTAGAGGACATTTTTCTGATTGGCGTGCTTGTTACATCCCACGTCTGATTACACCACTCGGCATTTGGAAGGCAGTGGTATAATCAGACAAAGTCAGCATGGATTTACAAAGGGGAAATCATGCTTGACGAATCTATTGGAATTCTTTGAGGATGTAACTAACAGAGTTGACTGAGGAAAACCAGTGGAAGTGGTTCATTTAGACTTTCAGATGGCTTTTGACAAGGTCTCACATAGCAGACTACTATGTAAAGTTAAAGCACATGGGGTTGCAGGTAATGTTTTGAGATGGATAGAAAGCTGGTTAGCAGATAGGAAGCAAAGAGTTGGCATAAATGGGTCATTTTCCGATTGGCAGTCAGTGACTAGTGGGGTTCCGCAGGGATCTGTGCTCGGACCCCAACTGTTAACATTATATATTAATGATTTAGAAGAGGGAACTGAATGCATTATCTCCAAATTTGCAGATGATACAAAGTTGGGTGGGAGGGTGAGCTGTGAGGAGGATGCAGAGATGCTTCAGCGTGATTTGGACAGGCTGAGTGTGTGGGCATCTGCATGGCTGATGCAGCATAATGTGGATAAATGTGAGGTTACCCACTGTGGTAGCAATAATGGGAAGACAGATTATTACTTGAATGGGTGTAAATTGAGAGAGTGGATACTCAACGAGACCTTGGTGTCCTCATGCATCAGTCACTGAAAGTAAGCGTGCAGGTACAGCAGGCAGTAAAGAAGGCAAATGGCCTTCATAGTGAGAGGATTTGAGTATAGGGATAGGGATGTTTTGCTGCAATTGTATAGGGCGTTGGTGAGGCCACACCTGGAGTATTGTGTGCAGTTTTGGTGTCCTTATCTGAGAAAGGATGTCCTTGCTATAGAGGGAGTCCAGCGAAGGTTTACCAGACTGATTCCTGGGATGGCAGGATGAGGAGAGTCAAAGTCGATTAGGATTATATTCACTGGAGTTTAGAAGAGTGAGAGGGGATCTCACAGAAACTTGTAAAATTCTAACAGGGTTAGACAGGGTAGATTCAGAAAGAATGTTCCCGATGGTGGGGGAGTCCAGAACTAGGGGTCATAGTTTGAGGATAAGGGATAAACCTTTAGGACTGAGATGAGGAGAAATTTCTTCACCAGAGGGTGGTAAATGTGTGGAATTCACTACCACAGAAAGTAATTGAGGCCAAAACGTTGTGTGATTTCAAGAAGAAATTAGATATTGCTCTTGGGGTAAAGGGATCAAGGGACATGGGGATGGGGGAGGCGGGAGGCAGGATCAGGATATTGAATTTGATGATCAGCCATGAACAAAATGATTGACAGAGCAGGCTCAAAGGGCCACATGGCCTACTCCTGCTTCTAGTTTCTATGTTTCTAAGAAATAAGAGTAGACCATATGACCAACTGAGCCTGTTCCGCCATCCAATATCACAGCTGATTGTTGACCTCAACTCCACTTCCTGGCTCTATCCCTCACCCTGAAGCACCAAAACCTGTGTATACCAGTCGTAGTAAGAAGTTTAACACCAGGTTAAAGTCCAACAGGTTTATTTGGTAGCAAAAGCCACGCAAGCTTTCGGAGCTTCAAGCCCCTTCTTCAGGTGGGTGGGAATTCTGTTCACAAACAGGGCAAATAAAGACAGACTCAATTTACATGAATAATGGTTGGAATGCGAATACTTACAGCTAATCAAGTCTTGATTAGCTCTAAGTATTCGCATTCCAACCATTATTCATGTAAGTTGAGTGTGTCTTTATATGCCCTGTTTGAACAGAATTCCCACTCACCTGAAGGGGCTTGGATCTCCGAAAGCTTGTGTGGCTTTTGCTACCAAATAAACCTGTTGGACTTTAACCTGGTGTTGTTAAACTTCTTACTGTGTTTACCCCAGTCCAACGCCGGCATCTCCACATCATGTATACCAGTCATAGACATCTCAAACAGTGGAACATTCACAATCCTTGAGAGGGGAGAGAATTCACAGCTGAGTGAAGCAATTTCTCATCTCAGGCCACACCTGGAGTATTGTGTGCAGTTTTGGTGTCCTTATCTGAGAAAGGATGTCCTTGCTATAGAGGGAGTCCAGCGAAGGTTTACCAGACTGATTCCTGGGATGGCAGGATGAGGAGAGTCAAAGTCGATTAGGATTATATTCACTGGAGTTTAGAAGAGTGAGAGGGGATCTCACAGAAACTTGTAAAATTCTAACAGGGTTAGACAGGGTAGATTCAGAAAGAATGTTCCCGATGGTGGGGGAGTCCAGAACTAGGGGTCATAGTTTGAGGATAAGGGATAAACCTTTAGGACTGAGATGAGGAGAAATTTCTTCACCAGAGGGTGGTAAATGTGTGGAATTCACTACCACAGAAAGTAATTGAGGCCAAAACGTTGTGTGATTTCAAGAAGAAATTAGATTCTCTTGGGGCTAAAGGGATCAAGGGATATGGGGGGAAGAGGGGGGGGGGGATCAGGATATTGAATTCGATGATCAGCCATGATCAAAATGAATGGCGGAGCAGGCTCGAAGGGCCGAATGGCCTCCTCCTGCTTCTAGTTTCTATGTTCCTATGATTAGCGTTGTAGAGGAAAGAAGATGGCTAAGACCTGATAGATGCAGGTAAAAGTGGCCAAGGGCTTTAATAGTGTACAAGAGTGAACACCATATCAAAGTGAGGCTGTATGTGAGTAAAGTTCTAGTCTAAGGACAGCTCCATGAAGCAGTTATCATTGTTTCAGTATAAACTGAGTGTAGGAACAGGAGGGAGGCATCTCTGACCTTCGAGATAGTCTTGCGATTGAGTAATGACTCATCTCCACCATTTCCTGCTTTGGCTTCATATCCTATAATGTCCTTACCCAATCAGAGCCTAATCACAGTTTGAACGTTTTAAATTGACCTCAGAAAGTTCCAGATTTCCACAGCCTTTTGCATCAGTTTCCGGGAATTGATCCATTAAAGGAAGAAATCAGTAATCAGAAAAATACAAATAGCTCATTGAGCTAATGACGAAATGTGCAGGTTACACATAAGAACATAAGAACTAGGAGCAGGAGTAGGCCATCTGGCCCCTCGAGCCTGCTCCGCCATTCAGTAAGATCATGGCTGATCTTTTCTTGGACTCAGCTCCACTTACCGGCCCGCTCACCATAACCCTTAATTCCTTCACTGTTCAAAAATGTACCTATCCTTGCCTTAAAAACATTCAATGAGGTAGCCTCAACTGCTTCACTGGGCAGGGAATTCTACAGATTCACAACCCTTTGTGTGAAGAAGTTCCTCCTCAACTCAGTCCTAAATCTGCTCCCCCTTATTTTGAGGCTATGCCCCCTAGTTCCAGTTTCACCTGCCAGTGGAAACAACTTCCCTGGTTCTATCTTATCTGTTCCCTTGATAATCTTATATGTTTCTATAAGATCTCCCCTCATTCTTCTGAATTCCAATGAGCATAGCCCCAGTCTACTCAGTTTCTCCTCATAAGCCAACCCTCTCAACTCCAGAATCAACCTCGTGAATCTCCTCTGCACCCCCTCCAGTGCCAGTATATCCTTTCTCAAGTAAGGAGACCAAAACTGTACACAGTACTCCAGGTGTGGCCTCACCAGCACCTTATACAGCTGCAACATAACCTCGCTGTATTTAAACTCCATCCCTCTAGCAATGAAGGACAAAATTCCATTTGCCTTCTTAATTACCTGCTGCACCTGCAAACCAACTCCTTGAGTTTCCTGCACAAGGACACCCAGGTCCCTCTGCATAGCAGCATGCTGCAATATTTTACCATTTAAATAATAGTCCATTTTGCTGTTATTCCTACCAAAATGGATGACCTCACATTTACCAACATTGTACTCCATCCGCCAGACTCTCGCCCACTCACTTAGATTATCTATATCCCTTTGCAGACTTTCAGCATCCTCTGCACACTTTGCTCTTCCACCCATCTTAGTGTCATCTGCGAATTTTGACACAACCTGGTCCAATTATTCCCTGCTCTTCACCCTGCCTCACCTAAAGACACCTGGGGTGGAATTTTCCCACCCCACTCGCCACGGGCATCGTACTGGGCAGGGGTGGACCAGGCAAAGGTTCGTTGACCTCAAGCGGGATCTTCTGTCCTTGGGGCGAGCGTGACCGGAAAATCCCGTTCCCAGTCTTTAATCCCATGTCTGCAACATTTTTTTCTTTATTACTTCAGCTGACTCAGGCAGGGCCAGCGTTTGTTCCCCGTCCCTAATTACCCTTGAACTGAGTGGCTTGTCAGGAGGGTAGGAACCCGAGGGGTGGCCCAAATTGCAAGGAAGTAAAGTTGGTAACAGGAATGGGACTAGAAGGCAGGAGAAAGAAAGCAAAGCATTGAATGCGGAATGATGTGAAAAAGACAAAGTTAAGGGCACTCTACCCGAGTACCTGCAGCATTCGTAAGTAGATGATCAAAAGGCACAGATAGAGGTAAATGGATATGATATAATCACCATTACAGAAACATGGCCGCATAGTGAATGATTTTGTATCTATCTTCAATGTTCCAGCATAATGGAATATTATTGAGCAGAATGGTGGCACGGGACGGCACAGCGGGTTAGCACCGCTGCCTCACAGCGCCAGGGACCCGAGTTCAATTCCAGCCTTGGGTCACCGTCTGTGTGGTGTTTGCACGTTCTCCCCGTGTCTGCGTGGGTTTCCTTCGGGTGCTCCGGTTTCCTCCCACAGTCCAAAGATGTGCAGATTAGTTGGATTGGCCATGCTAAATTGCCCCTTAATGTCCTGGGATGTGTAGGTTAGGGGGATTAGTGGGGGACATACGTGGAGTTAGGGAGATGGGGCCTGGATTGGAGGGTCAGTGCAGGCTCGATGGACTGAATTGTCTGACCAGGTGCTGTATTGAGGGAGTGCTGCATTGTCTGACTAGGTGCTGTACTGAGGGAGTGCTGCATTGTCTGACCAAGTGCTGTACTGAGGGAGTGCTGCATTGTCTGATCAGTTACTGTACTGAGGGAGTGCTGCATTGTCTGACCAGTTACTGTACTGAGGGAGTGCTGCATTGTCTGATCAGTTACTGTACTGAGGGAGTGCTGCATTGTCTGACCAGTTACTGTACTGAGGGAGTGCTGCATTGTCTGACCAGTTACTGCACTGAGGGAGTGCTGCATTGTCTGATCAGGTGCTATAATGAGAGAGTGCTGCATTGTCTGATCAGTTACTGTACTGAGGGGGTGCTGCACTGTCTGACCAGGTGCTGTACTGAGGGAGTGCTGCATTGTCTGACTAGGTGTTGTACTGAGGGGGTGCTGCATTGTCTGACCAAGTGCTGTACTGAGGGAGTGCTGCATTGTCTGACCAAGTGCTGTACTGAGAGAGTGCTGCATTGTCTGACCGAGTGCTGTACTGAGGGGGCGCTGCATTGTCTGATCAGGTGCTGTACTGAGGGGGTGCTGCATTGTCTGATCAGGTGCTGTACTGAGGGAGTGCTGCATTGTCTGATCAGGTGCTGCACTGAGAGAGTGCTGCATTGTCTGACCAGGTAGTCTTTCAGATGAGACTTTTATCCTTAGCTCTGGTTGCTCTATCAGGTTTATACAATAGATTCCATGACACTATTTGAAGAAGAATGGGGAAGTTGTCCCCAGTGTCGAGGAGAATATTTATGTCTCAGACAAGTTGCCTCGTTATTACCTCAGTGTTGTTGCTTGGATATGGTTTTGTGGGGATTAATGTTTCACAACAAGCGACTAGATTCCGAAGAACATGGGATATTCTGAAGTTGTGAAAGGCGCTATATAAATGCAAGTCTTTCTTGCTCGGGTTCCAGGACTCGCTTCATTTAGTTATCATTTCCCATTCTGTAGATGAAGCAATTAACCAAACTAATTTACATTAAAAAAATCAATCAATCGGTTTGATTCAAGAATTGGTTCAGGGTTTTGTGAGTGGATTATACAATAGCTGATGGTGCAATTTAAGATCCTAAAATAGAAAGCAATAAAATATTCGACTCACAGGGCCTGAATTGAAAGGTTTTCTGTAATAAAAGTTTATTAATTCTTGCTAAAAAATGCAGGTTTGCCAGCTGTTCACTTATTATTCTTTGATGGGATGTGGGCGTCACTGGCTGGTGCCAGCGTTCATTACCCATTCCTAAGTGCCCTTGAACTGAGTGACTTGCTAGGCCATTTCAGAGGACATTTCCAGAGTCACATCCAAGCCAAGCCAGGCCAGGCAAGG
Source organism: Mustelus asterias (assembly GCF_964213995.1). NCBI lineage: Eukaryota > Metazoa > Chordata > Chondrichthyes > Carcharhiniformes > Triakidae > Mustelus > Mustelus asterias. The sequence goes on along the minus strand of NC_135813.1, from coordinate 82,076,991 downwards.
ACAGCAGATTTCCTTTCCTAAGGGACATGGTGAGACCAGACTGATTCTTTTTACAATAGTTGATGAGAGGTCCACAGCCGCCATTAGTGAGATCAGTTCTCAGTTCCAGATTTTATGAATTGAATTTAAATCCCACCAGCTGCCGTGGTGGGATTCGAACCACAGCCTGGGCCTCAGGATTAGCAGTTGAGTGACATTGCCACTGCACCACCCTCTCTCCCAACTTGGATCAATCATTGCTGTTGTCTGATAGGTGAATGAAATCGTGTCGTTGTTATGGGGTTGAAGGAACACAGTAAATACAGGGAGGTTTTTCACGCAGAGAGTGGTGGGTGCCTGGAACACGCTGCCAGAGGAGGTGGTGGAAGCAGGCACATTAGCAACATTTAAGAGGTATCTGGATGGGTAGATGAATAGGGAGGGAATAGAGGGATACGGACTGAATAAGGACATAAGGTTTTTTTTTTCGTTTTAAAGTTAAAGTTTATTTATTAGTCACAAGTAAGGCTTACATTAACATTGCAATGAAATTACTGTGAAATTCCCCTAATCGCCACAGTCCAGCGCTTGTTCAGGTCAATGCATTCTAACCAGCACGTCTTTCAGAATGTGGGAGGAAACCGGAGCACCCGGAGGAAACCCACGCAGACACGGGGAGAACGTGCAAACTCCACACAGACAGTGATCCAAGCCAGGAATCGAACCCAGGCCCCTGGCGCTGTGAAGCAGCAGTGCTAACCACTGTGCCACCGTCCGTCTGGCTTGGTTTAGTTAGGGTATCATGATCAGCACAGGCTTGGAGGGCCGAAGGGCCTGTTCCTGCGCTGTACTTTTCGTCGTTCTTTGTTCTAAACCCTGATTCAAATTGTAAAGCAAAACGCAATATTTCACAGTTGACAAAGTTGGGCTTTTTGACAGGACAAAGTCAGGAACAATAACGGTGTTAAAGGCAAAATGCTGCGGATGCTGGAATCTGAAACAAAAACAGAAAATGCTGGAAAATCTCAGCAGGTCTGACAGCCTCTGTGGAGAGAGAATAGAGCCAATGTTTCGAATCTGGATGACCCTTTGACAGAGCTAACAATAATCGTGTGTGCTGCTCGAACATTCAGGTCGCCAGAAAGCTGGAGGGACCGACTACCGGCTGTAGGGGGAGGACGTCAGTCTGATACAGGCCCACAGGAACGGGCAGGAGGCCCTGGGGTCATGGGGCATTTGTACATGTGACCCTTGTGCCAATTTACCAACTTTACAAAGGTGAGAGTGGTGGCTGACAGGAGACTGCCTGACTGCAAGTGGGAGGCAGTGTGCGGGGGCGAGGGGGGGTTAGAGTTCAGAGAGGCAGAACTAACTCTCTCGCAAAGAAGGATGCCAGTTCAATAAATCATTTTAAACCTGACATTGATAGAATTTTGCTAGACTGAGAGGATAAAAGGATACGGAGCCAAGGATGGGATTAGGAAGCAAATCCATTTTGATCTGACTGAAATGGCAGAATAGCCTGGAGGGGCTGAATGGCCTGGAGGGGCAGAATGGGCTGGAGGGGCTGAATGGCCTGGAGGGGCTGAATGGCCTGGAGGGGCTGAATGGGCTGCTGCTGTCCCTACACCCCTAACGGAGAGAGAAGCGATAGGGGGAGACGAGGGGGATGAAGCAATCGAGACTGAAGAGGGAGGTAACTGTGCTCCAATCTGAACACAGCCACAAGGCGATGATTTCATAGCCGGAATTCCCTGGCTCGTTATCTCCTGACGGGAATTGTGTTGACCCAGAGAATCGGGCATCGGGCAAAGGCAGGTTTTGCGGCAGACAATATTGTGGGTCCGCCACGCCAGCCCCGATGGAGTTCCCTGCCAGAGCACCAGAGCAGATGTGACCCAGGTAAGTATCCCAATTCCCTATTTTGAATGTGATTAGCAGGCTTGAAGCCGGATTCAATTCCCTCTCACTATTCACCCCGCCTCCCCAGTGGGACGTATACTGCGCAGGCTTTGATCAAGTCTTGACAATCGTGTATTTGCCGTTTTGGACACCAAGGAGGGGGAGCAAGGAGATAAGTGCAGTGCCCATGTGCCCTCTGCCACTATGATGTGGAGATGCCGGCGTTGGACTGGGGTAAACACAGTAAGGAGTCTAACAACACCAGGTTGAAGTCCAACAGGTTTATTTGGTAGCAAACGCCACTAGCCTCTGCCACTGCCAGTCTGCAGAGGGAGGGTCCCCGAAGTGTTCGGGAGTTTGGGTGGGCTTGGGCTGGGGGCAAGGGGTGGATCTTGGCTCCTGGGAATGGGGTCCCGCTACTGGACTGGCAGAATTCTAGCCCTGGCAGAAAACCATTAAACTGTCAATCAAATGAGAGTTAAAAGGCCTGGACTGCAGTTGAATGGAAATAAAGGTTTTCAAAGGCTTGGAAGGTATTTCAAGGATTCGAGCTTTCTAGGAGGGCTCAGAGACTTCAAATAAAAGCTGTGTGAATAGAATGGAGCTGAGTGAATAGCTGTGGAGAAGAGAACCCCCCGTGAAAGTGACATCTCTCTCTCAAAGGAATCTGCTCTCACATGCCACTTCTGGGAGAGAGAAAGGAGAATCCCTGATGCAGAATGGAGTGCTGCTGAGATTTATAATCCTGCCAGGTGACCAGGGGGCATGGAGATTAAAGTGACCAGGCCACTTCAAAGCTCTCATAGATGAGAGACAGCGATGAAGATATTGATCACAGGACTGCCTGAAATTACCATGTCAGGGGTGGTCTTCAGGTCTGCCAGGGTTAGAAAGGGCAATCCAGCCATTGAACCCCCATCCCAGGAGGCAGTGCCAAGATCAACCCCGAGCCCACCCGACCCCCAGGAACCTTGTGGGGGCCTCCCTCTGCAACCTGGCAGTGGCAGAGGGCACATGAGCACTGGATTTACCTCCTTGACCCCCCTCGGGGCCCAAAGATCAGGCCAGGGTGTGAATGCATGGGTTCCACGGGGCAGTGCACCATTGGCAGGGGGCCTGAAGGGGGGCCTGAGTGGAGGTCTGAAGGGGGGAATGGGGGCTGAGGCATAGGGGGGTGTTGGGGAAGGTAGGGTCACCTGCGTAGTGCCTGGGGTGGAGGAGAGGTTGACCTGTTATTGAGTGGTGGGGGATGCGATGCTTCTCTTTACTAAGGGATTGGTGCTGTTCCCTGCGTGAGCAATGGGGGGGGGCTTGTCTCCGAGTGCGGAGATCAGGGTGCTGTTTAAAGAAGGTGTCCCGATTTCGGAACGGCCAGTCTGGCCAACGTGAATCACAGGTGCATGAATTTACACCCATTGAGTGGGTGAATCCCACCTAACAGACGCCAATGGGGAACACTCCGGTTTTCCCACCAGTGTGGGCACCTAGTCCCGACTGGGGTGAATCGCGGGCCTGACAGCAAAGCTTCAGTAAAATATAACCTTGGAGTTCCTGTTTTATTTGTAGTGAGGGACCCGGGGAGAAACTGAGCCCAGATCTTAATTGTGAATCAGTTTCTCTTTCTATCTCGGGGGGACAGGAAATACAAATCCTGCCGGAAAGATATTGGTCAGAGCAAAATGTGAAAATCAAAGAATATTTTTCAAATTTCTGTTTAGAAATTCACAGTGACTCATTTACAATGTTTAGAATCACTCCATGGGGGTTCGGAACGGAGGGTTTAATCCTGAGAGAGCTGGAGGAGGAGACTGCGAGCACAGACTATTGAGGAGGCTTGGAAAGATGGAGTGGACACGGGGGCGTGACCTTCTGCCCTCTGACCCCTGGCTCCCCAAGTCGAGACACCGATAAGCCCCAAAGACAATTAACTCAGATTTATGGCAACAACAATGACTTGCATTTATATAGTGCCTTTCGCGGGAGTGTTATCAGATAACATTTGACACCAAGCCACAGAAGAAGGTATTGGCAGCGATGCCAAACGATTAGACAAACTGGTAGGTTCAAAGAGCATTTCAAAGAGAGAAAGAGAGGTGTTTAGGATCCTGGGGCCCAGGCAGCTGTACATGTGGAATCATGGAAACATAGAAACTAGAAGCAGGAGGAGGCCATTCGGCCCTTCGAGCCTGCTCCGCCATTCTTTTTGATCATGGCTGATCATCAAATTCAATATCCCGATCCCCCCTTCCCCCCAAATCCCTTTATCCCTTTAGCCCCATGAGCTATATCTAATTTCTTCTTGAAATCACACAACATTTTGGCCTCAACTACTCTGTGGGAGTGAATTCCACACATTTACCACCCTCTGGGTGAAGAAATTTCTCCTCACCTCTGTTCTAAAAGGTTTACCCCTTATCCTCAAACTATGACCCCTAGTTCTGGACTCCCCCCACCATTGGGAACATTCTTTCTGAATCTACCCTGTCTAACCCTGTTAGAATTTTATAAGTTTCTATGAAATCCACTCTCACTCTTCTAAACTCCAGTGAATATAACCCTAACCGACTTAGTCCCTTCTCATATGACAGACCTGCCATTCCAGGAATCAGCCTGGTAAACATTCGCTGTATCCCCTCTATAGCAAGGGCATCCTTCCTCAGATAAGAACACCAAAACTGCACACAATACTCCAGGCGTGGCCTCACCAACGCCCTATATAATTGCAGCAAAACAGCCCTATCCCTATACTCAAATCCTCTATCCCTATACTCAAATCCTCTTTACTGCCTGCTGTACCTGCGCGCCTACTTTCAGCAATTGATGCATGAGGACACCAAGGTCTTGCTGAGTATCCACCTCTCTCAATTTACACCCATTCAAGTAATAATCTGTCTTCCTATTATTGCTACCAGAGTGGATAACCTCACATTTATCCATATTATACTGCATCTGCCATGCAGATGCCCACACACTCAGCCTGTCCAAATCACGTTGAAGCATCTCTGCATCCTCCTCACAGCTCACCCTCCCACCCAACTTTGTATCGTCTGCAAATTTGGAGATAATACATTCAGTTCCCTCTTCCAAATCATTAATATATAATGTGAACTGTTGGGGTCCGAGCACAGATCCCTGCGGAACCCCACTAGTCACTGACTGCCAATTGGAAAAAGACCCATTTACGCCAACTCTTTGCTTCTTATCTGCTAACCAGCTTTCTATCCATCTCAAGATGCTACTTGCAATCCCATGTGCTTTAACTGTGATGTGAGACCTTGTCGAAAGCACTTCTGAAAGTCTAAATAAACCACATCCACTGTTTCTCCTCGGTCAACTCTACTAGTTACATCCTCAAAAAATTCCAATAGATTCGCCAAGCATGATTTCCATTTTGTAAATCCATGCTGACTTTGTCTGATTATACAATGACGGCCAGTGGCGAAGCGATTAAAATGGGAATGGTCTTGAGGGCAGAATTAGAGGAGTGCCAAGATGTTGGAGGGTGGCGGGGCTGAAGGAGGTTATAGAGACCAGGAGATGGGCAAGGCTCAGGAAGGCTCACTGTCTTTCGTGACCAATTAATCCTGACAGCATTGTTAGGATTGTTTTCTGAACATTGTTCCTTCTGCTCATATCCATGACTGTAACTAATGGGAAAGGATTCTTTCCACGGGACGGAATATCACTTTGTGACAAAGCCACGTTCTGCCAAACTGCCTGAAAGAGACATTTTCCAACATTCTCCCAGCCTGCTCTTAACGTGACAATCCAGTGGATCCTGGAGTCTGCAGACAGGGAGCTGATGGCCTAGTGGTATTATCACAAGACAATTAATCCAGGAACTCAGCTAATGTTCTGGGGACCTGGGTTCGAATCCCGCCACGGCAGATGGTGGAATTTGAATTTAATGAAAGAAATCTGGAATTAAGAATCTACTGATGACTATGAAACGATGGTCGATTGTCGTAAAAATCCATCTGGTTCACTGGTGTCCCGTTAGGAAAGGAAATCTGCCGTCCTTACCCGGTCTGGCCGACATGTGACTCCAGAGCCACAGCAATGTGGTTGACTCTCAACTGCCCTCTGAAATGGCCGAGCAAGACATTCAGTTCAAGGACAACTAGCGATGGGCAATAAATGCTGCCCAGCGACGCCCATTTCCCACGAATGGATAAATAAAATTTAAAGTTAAGATTAGAAAAATCTCCTCCCAGCAGCCTTCACTCTGAACTAGAAAGAGTGCAGAAAAGACTTACTAGGATGCTACCGGGACTTAATGGATTGAGTTATGAGGAGAGGCTGAATTGGAGCGGAGGAGGCTGAGGGGTGACCTTATAGAGGTCTATAAAATAATGAGGGGCACAGACAAGGTAGATAGTCAATATCTTTTCCCAAAGGTAGGGGAGTCTAAAACTAGAGGACATAGGTTTAAGGTGAGAGGGAGAGATACAAAAGTGTCCAGAGGGGCAATTTTTTCACACAGAGGGTGGTGAGTGTCTGGAACGAGCTGCCAGAGGTAGTAGTAGAGGCGGGTACAATTTTGTCTTTTAAAAAGCATTTAGATAATTACATGGGTACGATGGTTATAGAGGGATATGGGCCAAATGCAGGCAATTGGGATTAGCTTAGGGGTTTTTTAAAAAAAGGGCGTCATGGACAAGTTGGGCCGAAGGGCCTGTTTCCATGCTGTAAACCTCTATGATTCTATGACTCTAATTACATCGAGGCTGCCTCCACATTTATAAAAATAAAAAGATATGGGATGAGATGAGGTAGAATAGGAGGAACGAAAGGTCACAGATCACAGGCCGGAATTCTCTGAGCTTGCCCCTGGCTGGGATTCTCCAGTCCCGCTGCAGTGAACAGAGATTTGGCTGAGCGCCAAATTCTCCATTCTCGCTGGCAGCGGGAGCGGGGTGTGTGAGACCAGAGAATTTTTAAAAATATTTATTTGTGGCACATGGGCGTTGCCGGCTGTCCAGCATTTATTGCCCATCCCTAGTTGCCCGAGGGCAGCTGAGAGACAAGCACATTGCTGTGGCTCTGGAGTCACATGTAGGCCAGACTGGAGAAGGACGGCAGATTTCCTTCCCTAAAGGACATTAATGAACAGATGGGTTTTTCCGACAATCGACAATGGTTTCATGGTCATCAGTAGATTCTTAATTCCAGATTTTTTAAAATTTGAATTCAAATTCCACCATCTGCCGTGGCGGGATTCGAACCCGGGTCCCCCAGAACATTAGCTGAGTTTCTGGATTAATCGTCCAGCAACAATACCACGAGCCCATCACCTTCCCTCTGCAATTCAGGACATTATCTCTGTTTCTCTCTCCACAGAGGCTGCCTGGCCTGCTGAGGATTCACGGCATTTTCTGGTTTTATTTCAGATTTCCAGCATCCGCGGTATTTTGCTTTTATTTTGGGTAGGAGGAGGTTCATGTGGAGCACGACCACCAGCATGGACCAAGTGGGCTGAATGGCCTCTTTCTGTGCAGCACAATCGAGTAAAATTCAGAATCTCTGACAATCCATCAGCAGAGATGCCCTAAACCCAGGACGATGTTCACATCAGACTTCCCTTCATCAGTGACAGAACTGCAACAGCTTTTCAGGAAATGATTAAACCTATTTTCTGTAATCCAAATAATATCTGGCACGGATTATTTTTACATAAGGGGTGATTTATTTTCACAGCTGAAGCATGTTGAAAGTAATGGATACCCAATGGGTTCTGATTTGGTTGTTCGGGGACAGCCAATAGCAGCCCAACGATCCCCGACCTTGATCCAACAAAAGACCAGAGTTTTAAAAATGGCCTTTTCTTTTGAGCTATTATTTTGGACGGCAGGGTGGCACAGTGGTTAGCACCGCTGCCTCACAGCACCAGGGACCAAGGTTCAATTCCTGGCTTGGCTCACTGCCAGTCTGGAGTCTGCACGTTCTCCCCGTGTCTGTGTGGGTTTCCTCTGAGTGCTCCGGTTTCCTCCCACAGTCTGAAAATGTGTGAGTTAGGTGGATTGGCCGTGCTAAATTGACCCATGCTAGCCAGGGGGACTAGCTAGGGTAAATGCATGGGGTTATGGGGACAGGGCCTGGGTGGTCAGTGCAGACTTGATGGGCCGAATGGCACTGCTTCTGTTCTGTAGGACTCTATAGCCATCTGGGAATCAACCATCCACCATGTGGTTTTCCAGCTCCCTGAACAAAGGATTACAGTCCCAATTATACCTTAAAGCTCATCTACAGCAATTAACATATACCAATCAGAAGCATACATTTGTTTACAAATCATCTATAATTCATTCACAATTAATAATTAGGATTACATAGTGTATAAAGTATGACTACAGTTGTCTCATTGTAATTTGGGCCCATCTACGTAATTATAATATCAATAAGCACATCTTTTTCTCTACTTATCCAGACATGAGTATTATATCAATATGCTTGACCAGTGGTCTATCAAACTCCCTTGGTTAGCACTGTTGCCCCACAGCGCCAGGAACCGGGTTTGATACCGGCTTGGGTCACTGTCTGTGCGGAGTTTGTACGTTCTCCCCGTGTCTGCGTGGGTTTCCTCCAGATGCTCCGGTTTCCTCCCACAGTCCGAAAGACGTGCTGGTTAGGGTGCAGTGGCCATTGTAAATTCTCCCTCAGTGTACCCAAACAGACGCCGCAATGTGGCGACTAGGGGATTTGCACAGTAACTTTATTGCAGTGTTAACGTAAGCCTACCTTTGACACTAATAAATAAACTTTAACTTTAAACTTACCCATTGCTCCTGGTTTTAGTGGACACACAAAAGTTGCAGTTACACAGTGATCAGTCGAATGTTTTTGTATAGGGACCATGTGAACAGGACATCCCCTATAACTGACCACAGTAATGGACCTTGGCTGTTTCTGTACTCAGCCTGGTACTGAGGTAACTAACTGGTTACTCATTAGAGATTCTCTATCTGCACACTACATGCAGTCTGTGACTTTAACAGTTAGCAGCTTGTGTGATAGTTAATCCTCACAGGGTCACCTCCTGTTTACAGAGTTCTTGGTGTCAGTTCAGCCTTAGTGAGTAACACCCTCACTCAGAACTCAGAACGTTTGTGGTTTCAAGCCCAACTCCACGTGATCCTAAACTTACGCACTTGATGCTGAGAGAATACTGCACGGTGCTGTCTTTTGGGTGGGACATTAAACCAATCTCTCTCCTCAAATGGACCCAAAAAGCCCTCTGCTACATTGCAAAGAATAGCGGGGCAGTTCTCCCAGTGTCCTGGTCAACGTTCCTCCCCCAAGCAACATCATTAAAACAGACTATCCGGTCATTGTCATATTGTTGATTTTGGGATCTTGCTGCGTGGAAATTGGCTGCCTTGTTTCCTAGATTACAACAGTAACTACGTTTCAAAAATATGTCATTGGCTGTTAAGCACTTTGGGACATTCTGAGGTTGTGAAAGGTGCTACAGAAATGCAAGTTTTTTCTTTCTCTCTGGTGTCTCAAACGCACTAAAGATCGTCCATGAAATATAACTGTTTACAAAGTTAGATAGCCAATCATTTACACATCCAATCAGCATTGTTGCATATTCCTCTTAGCAAAACTCAATCATTGTTCCGATCTCATGTCAAAGGTTAGACTCTATCATTTCTGGAGCTGTTTTCCAACAATCAAACACATGAAGGGAAATTGTTACCAATCAGTGAATCCACACTCTTAACATACAATCCTGACAGGTACAAAACCCAAGAAACAGGAGCAGGAACGTAGGAACATAGGGATTAGGAGCAGAAATCGGCAAATTCAGCCCTTCGAGCCTGCTCCGCCATTCAATCAGATCATGGCTGATCTCTCCCTGGTCTCAAATCCACCTCCCCACCTGTTCCCCATATCCCCTTATCCATTTTTTATTAGAAATATATCTATCTCCCTCTTGAAACCATTCAATGATTCAGACTCCACTGCGTAATGGGGCAGCGAGTTCCACAAATTCACCACCCTCTGCGAGAAGTAGTTCCTCCTCATCTCAGTGTTAAATCTACTGCCTGTCAACCTATACCTGTGACCTCCTGTTCGAGATTGTCCCACGAAGGGAAACATTTGGTCTACATTTACTTTATCAATCCCTTTTCAAATTTTATATACCTCGATCAGATCCCCTCTCATCCTCAACTCCAGCGAGTACAAGCACAAACTGTTTAATCTCTCCTCATACGTCAATCCTTTCATCCCCGGAATCAATCTGGTGAATCTCCTCTGAACTGCCTCCAATGCCACCACATCCTTCCTCAAATAAAGAGACCAAAACTGGGCACAATACTCCAGATGTGGCCTCACCAACACCCTGTCCAATTGCAACAACACTTCTCTAGTTTAATACTCCAATCCCTTTGCACTAAATACCAACATCCCATTGGCCTTTTTTATTACATGCTGCACTTACATGTGAGGGTCCATTCGGCCCCTCAAGCCTGCTCCAGCTCATGGCTAATGTTCTACTTCACTGCACTTTGCCGCCTGCTTCCCATTTCCCTTGAGCCCTTAGTATCCAAACATTTATTTACCTCTGTGTGAAATATATTCAAAACTGAACATCCACAACCCTGTGCTGTGGTGAATTGGAAAGATTCACAATCTTTTGTGTGAAACAATTTCCCCTCATCTCAGGCCAAAATGGCCGCCCCTGCGAATATGAGCCCTCTCCAGGCAGGAGAAACACCTCCTCAACATCTACCCAGCCAACCTTCCAAGAACGTTACCTTTCAATGAAACTTCTTCTTAATTCCAGAGAATATATGCCCAGTCTAATCAATTTCATGATGTGGAGATGCCGGCGTTGGACTGGGGTGGGCTCAGTAAGAAGTCTCATAACACCAGGTTAAAGTCCAACAGGTTTATTTAGAATCACGAGCTTTCAGAGCGCTGCTCCTTCATCAGGTGAGTGGAGAGGTGGGTTCACAAACACGGCATATAAAGACAGAGAAAGATAATTGCAAGATAATTACAGATTGGAATGTGAAAAATGGTTGGAATGTGAATCTTTACAGGTACAGACAGTGCGAGTGGAGAGAGGGATAATCACAGGTTAAAGAGGTGTGAATTGTCTCCAGCCAGGACAGTTAGTTAGATTTTGCAAACCCAGGCGGTATGGTGGGAGGTCACATGTAGTGTGACATAGAGTCACGGAGTCATAGAGATTTACAGCATGGAAACAGGCCCTTCGGCCCAACTTGTCCATGCTGCCCTTTTTTAAAACCTCTAAGCTAATCCCAATTGCCCGCATTTGGCCCATATCCCTCTATACCCATCGTACCCATGTAACTATCTAAATGCTTTTTAAAAGACAATATTGTACCTGCCTCTACTACTACCTCTGGCAGCTTGTTCCAGACACTCACTACCCTCTGTGTGAAAACATTGCCCCTCTGGACACTTTTGTATCTCTCCCCTCTCACCTTAAACCTATGCCCTCTAGTTTTAGACTCCCCTACCTTTGGGAAAAGATATTGACTATCTAGCTGATCGATGCCCCTCATTATTTTATAGACCCCTATAAGATCACCCCTCAGCCTCCTACGCTCCAGAGAAAAAAGTCCCAGTCTATCCAGCCTCTCCTTATAACTCAATCCATCAAGTCCCGGTAGCATCCTAGTAAATCTTTTAGAACCATAGAACCATAGAAAATTACAGCTCAGAAACAGGCCTTTTGGCCCTTCTTGTCTCTGCCGAACCATTTTATGCCTAGTCCCACTGACCTGCACTTGGACCATATCCCTCCACACCCCTCTCATCCATGAACCCGTCCAAGTTTTTCTTAAATGTTAAAAGTGACCCCGCATTTACCACTTTATCCGGCAGCTCATTCCATACTCCCACCACTCTCTGCATGAAGAAGCCCCCCCTAATATTCCCTTTAAACTTTTCTCCTTTCACCCTTAACCCATGCCCTCTGGTTTTTTTCTCCCCTAGCCTCAGCGGAAAAAGCCTGCTTGCATTCACTCTATCTATACCCATCAAAATCTTATACACTTTTCTGCACTCTTTTAGTTTAATAATATCCTTTCTATAATAGGGTGACTAGAATTGCACACAACATTCCAAGTGTGGCCTTACCAATGTCTTGTACAACTTCAACAAGACATTCCAACTCCTGTATTCAATGTTCTGACCGATGAAACCAAGCATGCTGAATGCCTTCTTCACCACTCTGTCCACCTGTGATTCCACTTTCAAGGAACTATGAACATGTACCCCTAGATCTCTTTGTTCTGTAACTCTCCCCAACGCCCTACCATTAACTGAGTAAGTCCTGCCCTGGTTCAATCTATCAAAATGCATCACCTTGCATTTGTCTAAATTAAACTCCATCTGCCATTTGTTAGCCCAGTGGCCCAATTGATCAAGATCCCGTTGCAATTGGAGATAACTTTCTTCACTGTCCACTATGCCACCAATCTTAGTGTCATCTGCAAACTTACTAACCATGCCTCCTATATTCTCATCATGAACCCAAGATCCTGGTTGAGGCCTTGTGTGTGGGGAACTTGGCCATCAATTTCTGCTCGGCGATTCTGTGTTGTGTGTCTTGAAGGCCGCCTTGGAGAACCCTTACCCGAAGATCGGAGGCTGAATGCCCTTGACTGCTGAAGTGTTCCCCAACAGGAAGGGAACACTCCTGCCTGGCAATTGTTGCCTGTATCAATTTCTCCACAGAGGACAATCCCATCAGCCAAGGAATGTTACACTCCCTCTACAGCAAATATATCCTTCAGAGGTAAGGAGACCAAAACTATGCCGAGTACCCAAGCTGTGGTCTCACCAACTCTCTGCAGCACAACTTCTGTGTCAGTCTATTTAGTGAGAAACTCTGTGCATGTAGCAGGATTATATACGGATTACGATTTCTTTGAACTGAGGTTTAAAACTATTCAATTGCAAATCTATTTGTATTACGACAGCACATGGAATGCTTTATTCAGCAAACCTAACCTGAAGAGAGAGAGAGATAAGTCTGAAAAAGCCAGGGGTCGGGTTCAGTGGACTTTGAGGGGTGTCCGTAGGACGGATAGATAAAAGCTGGAGCAGTTAGGATGTTTTGTACAGATAGGATAACAATGTGATATCTATGACCCTTGAGTCAGGGGCTGAGGTGCATTGGGATTGAGAGGAGGGAGAGTGGGTGATGATGCTAATGATGAGGCTGTCCTCTTCGACATGGCCAACTCCTCACTGACTCAGAGAGAAGAGATTCACTGACAGAGCAGTGAGTCACCGAGTTAACATTTACTATTGGATGATGATTCAGTGGTGGAGCGAGTTATATTTGGATTAAAGACACCCTCTCCATTGTAAGGACCAGGGGGAAAGATTAAACAGAAGCTGCAGGAGACTGAGAGACCCGGAGGGAAACTAAATAGAACATCATGACTGCTGAATAACAGAAACCATTCCTCATCCTGGGGCTGTACGTGCAGCTTAGATTTCCTTTATTTTTATTTTCCTTTTCTTCTCTTTCTCGCTCTCATCCGGAATCTCCCACACGTTGTGATTTATTAGCTGGAATTCTTGGATTAATCTCCGGTTTTCAGTTCCAGAATCTGAAGCTTGCCTCACAGCGCCGGGGAGCCGGGTTCGATTCCAGCCTCGGGTCATTGTCTGTGCAGAGTTCGCACGTTCTCCCCATGTCTGCGTGGGTTTCAGAACCCCCAGTCTTCTGCAAGGGTGCTACCATCTGAATACCATCACGTCCGGGTATTTCTGCACCTCAGGGTGAGGTGGGAGGATGCTGGTGAATAGCATTGGGCCAAATGGCCTCATTTACTTTTTGTAAACTCTGCATAATCTATTAATCAACAAATATAACTGTCTTCTGCTGTAAAGTGGCACTGCCTTCGCTAAATGATTGTGGTTTGCGATGGAGTAATGGAGTTGGAATAAAGCTCTGGAATAGTAATGTCTCCAGGATGAAGTGAGCCCAAAATATTACAACCACGTTAACCAGACTGACAGAATATCGAGGTAAATGAGTGGAATTTGCTTTGGGGAAAATTATCCTCATTTCAAGGAGTGAAACAAGTTTGGTCTAGAATTACATCAAAGTTACTGCACACAAACAGGCCATTTGGCCCACTCAGTCCATGCCAGTGTTTGTACTCCACTCGAGTATCCGCCCATCTTTCCCTCACTAAATCTCCCAACAGCCCGCAGGGGACAGAGGAGCAGTTGGGTAGTCAGATACTGGAAAGGTGTGAAAAAGCAGGAGAGTTGTGATGGGTAACCTTAACTTCCCCCATATTGACTGGGACTCCCTTAGAGCCAGGGGCTTGGATGGAGAGCAATTTGTTAGATGTGTCCAGGAGGGCTTTTTGATGCAGAATGTTGACAATCCAATCAGAGAGGGGGCCATACTAGACTTGGTATTGGGGAATGAGCTGGGCCAGGTGATCGGTGTTTCAGTGGGGGGGCATTTTGGGCTGAGCGACCATAATTCCTTAAGATTTTGGGTCGTCATGGGTAAGGACAAGAGTGGCCCTCGGGTGAGGTGCTTAATTGGGCGAGGGCCAATTACCCCTAAATTAGACAGGAACTGGGGAATGTGGATTGGGAGCGGCTATTTGAGGGCAAATCCACGCCTGGAATGTGGGAGGCTTTTAAAGGCCGGTTGATTGAAGTGCAGGACAGACATGTCCCCGCAAAAATGAAGGATAGAAATGGCAGGATTCGGGAACCATGGATGAGAAGGGAAATTGTAAGCTTAATCAAAACAGAAAAGCAAGCGTATGATAGGTCAAGGCATCTAAAAACTGACGAAGCCCTTGAGGAATACAGTGAAGGTAGGAAGTAACTTAAACATGGAATTAGGAGGCTAAAAGGGGCCATGAAATGTCTTTCGCAAACAGGGTCAAGGAGAATCCTAAGGCTTTTTATGCATATATTACGAGCAAGGGGATAGCAAGGGAAAATGTAGGCCCACTCGAGGACAATGGAGGGAAGTTATGCGTGGAGCCATGGAAAGTGGGTGGGATTCTTATTGAGTATTTTGTATCGGTATTCACCAAGGAGAAAGACACAATGGATGTTGAGGTCAGGGATAGGTGTGTAAATGCTCTAGAGAATGTCAATATATCGAAGGAGGAGGTGTTGAGTATCCTAAATTGCATTAAGGTAGACAAGTCTTGGGCCGATGGGATCTCTCCCAGGTTACTGCAGGATACAAGGGAAGAAATAGCTTGGGCTTTAATAGATATCGTCACATCCTCTTTGACCACAGGCGAGGTTCCAGAGGACTGGAGAACAGCCAATGTTGTTCCCTTGTTTAAGAAAGGAAGCAGGGATAATCCAGGAAATTATAGGCCGGTGAGCCTGACGTCAGTGGTTTGGAAGCTTTTGGAGAAGATACTGAGAGACAGGATATTTGGAGGAAAATGGACTAGTTAGTGACGGGCAGCATGGTTTTGTATAAGGAAGATCAGGTTACACCAATGAGGGAAGGGCTGTGGATGTAGTTTACATGAACTTTAGTAAGGCGTTTGACAAGGTACCACATGGCAGACTGAAACAGACTAAAATCACAGGGGATTCGGGGTGGGCTGGCTAGATAGATACAGAACTGGGTTGGATCTAGAAGACAGAGAGTAGCAGTGGAAGGGTGTTTTTCAGAATGGAGATCTGTAGATAGTGGTGTTCCACAGGGATCAGTGCTGGGACCTCTGTTGTTTGTAGTATATATAAATGATCTGGAGGAAAATGTGGGGGGTCTGATTAGTAAGTTTGTGGATGACACGAAGATTGGTGGAGTTGCTGATAGTGACAAGGATTGTCAGAGGATACAACAGGATATAGGTAGATTGGAGACTTGGGCACAGAAATGGCAGATGGAGTATAATCCAGACAATTGCGAGGTGATGCATTTTGGAGAATCAAATTTAGGTGTGAATTATGCTGTAAATGGCAGAATGTTTAGGAACATTAACATACAGAGGGATCTGGTTGTACAGGTCCACAATTCCTAAAGGTGGCAACTCAGGTAGCCAAGGTGATTAAGAAGGCATAAGGCCTGCTTGCCTTCATCAGCCGGGGCATTGAGTACAAGAGTTGGGAAATCATATTACAGCTATATAAAACCTTGGTTAGGCTGCATTTGGAGAATTGCGTGTAGTT
This sequence comes from Mustelus asterias, assembly GCF_964213995.1. Taxonomy (NCBI): domain Eukaryota; kingdom Metazoa; phylum Chordata; class Chondrichthyes; order Carcharhiniformes; family Triakidae; genus Mustelus; species Mustelus asterias. The sequence continues at coordinate 82,060,947 of NC_135813.1, read as the reverse complement.
CTGGTCACCACACCACCACACTACCAGAAGGACGTGGAAGCTTTGGAGAGAGTGCAAAGAAGGTTCACCAGGATGTTTCCTGGTCTCGAGGGTGTTGACTATGAGGAGAGGTTGAATAAACTAGGATTGTTTTCACTGGAAAGATGGAGGCTGAGGGAAGACCTGATAGAGGTCTACAAAATTATGAGAGGCATCAACAGGGTGGATAGTCAGAGGCTTTTTCCCAGGGTGGGAGTGTCAATTACAAGGAGGCACAGGTTCAAGGTGAGAGGGGGAAAGTTTAAGTGAGATGTGCGGGGGAAGTTTTTCACACAGAGAGTGATGGGTGTCTGGAACACGCTGCCAGAGGAGGTGGTGGAGGCAGGCACTGTAGCAACATTTAAGAGGCATCTGAATGGGTGAATGAATAGGGAGGGAATAGAGGGATACGGACCGAGTAATGGCAGAAGGTTTTTTTTTAGTTTAGTTGGGGCATCATGATCGGCACAAGCTTGGAGGGCCGAAGGGCCTGTTCCTGTGCTGTACTGTTCTTTGTTCTTCTTTGTTCTTTGTTCTAACCCTATCAGCAGAATCTTTGATACCTTACCCCCTCATAGGCTATTCCCCGTAAATACCTCTCTGCTGTTTGCCTCAGCTATTCGCTGTGGTACAGGTTGAGTATCTTTGATCCAAAACCCTTGAGGCCGGTTGTGTTTTGGTATATACAATAGGCTGAGGCCTACTTACATCACAAAAGGCGAGCTGGGGTCTACAAATACTCGGTTTTATCTCCATTTGCCAACTCTCACTACCTGTAACACTTATTACACCATCAATAGAATATTTCATTGCATGTTAACACTCACTTTAACTGTGTAGGCCAGATGGCCACGTGATGACGTGGTTATTTAACAGGTCACGTGACGGAAGCACCAGCGATCCCTCCGAAGAGAGGGCAGGGGGCAGCGTACACACATGTAGTGACTGCTCAGACCAGCGAATTAAACTATTGTTTGTTGTAAGTTCTTTGGTCTCCAGTCTTTGGGAAATCAGCACTTCCAGAAGTGGCATAGTCGTTCAAAGAAAGAAAGGTTTATGCTGTGTCCAGTTTTCAGATAAACAGATCAAGATTATTCAGCCTGTGCAGAATTCCACCATCTGATCACAGTCTGCGTACAGGAGCTCCAATCATGTTGAGGTTTGGAGTGATTGGTGATTTTTAAGTACAGATGGATGATAATCAGATCGCCAAACGCCGGGATTTCACGGACAGACTCCATTCCCACCCCAGGGTGTTTATAATTGCTGCACCCTTGTCCAGTTATAGAACCACTGGTGTAATTTGCTCTCTCCCGGGACTGAAGCTTAGAGAACAGACCAGATCCACGGAGATTGGAGTCAACTATAAACTCTCAACATTTTTGTAGCATTAAAATATATCGGATTCAAGCAAGGGTTGAAGGAGAATTTGTCTCCTTAGTAAGAAAAAAGGGGAGGCGGTAGTGTTTTGTCACTGAACTAGAAATCCAGGGACCCAGCGTAATCCTTTAGGGACCTGGGTTCAAAATCTATGTTGGCAGATGGTGAAATGTGAATTCAATTTCCAAATAAAATCTGGAATTAAATGTCTAACGATGACTATGAAAGCATACAAGAGCAGAGAATGCTGGGAAACCTCAGTGGTCTGACGGCATCTGTGCAGAGAGAGAATAGAGGCAACGTTTTGAGTCTGGATGACCCTTCAGGTGACTCCAGAGCCACTGCAATGTGGTTGACTCTCACTTGCTCTCTGAAATGGCTGAGCAAGACATTCAGTTGAAGGGCGATTTTGATTTGATTTGATTTGATTTATTATTGTCACATGTATTAGCACACAGTGAAAAGTATTGTTTCTTGCGCGCTATACAGACAAAGCATACCGTTCATAGAGAAGGAGAGAGTGCAGAATGTAGTGTTGCAGCCATAGCCAGGGTGTAGAGAAAGATCAACGTAATGCGAGGTAGGTCCATTCAAAAGGTCTGACAGCAGCAGGGAAGAAGCTGTTCTTGAGTCGGTTGATACGTGACCTCAGACTTTTGTATCTTTTTCCCGACGGAAAAAGGTGGAAAGGAGAATGTCCGGGATGAGTGGTGTCCTTGATTATGCTGGCTGCTTTTCCGAGGCAGCGGGAAGTGTAGACAGAGTCAATGGATGGGAGGCTGGTTTGCATGATGGATTGGGCTACATTCAAGACTTTTTGTCATTTCTTGCGATCTTGGGCAGAGCAGGAGCCATACCAAGCTGTGATACAACCAGAAAGAATGCTTTCTATGGTGCATCTGTAAATGTTGGTGAGAGTCGTAGCTGACATGCCAAATTTCCTTAGTCTTCTGCGAAAGTAGAGGCGTTGGTGGGCTTTTCTTAACTATAGTGTCAGCATGGGGGGGACCAGGATAGGTTGTTGGTGATCTGGGCACATAAAAACTTGAGTCTCTCCACCATTTCTACTTCGTCCCCGTTGATGTGGACAGGGGCATGTTCTCCTTTACGCTTCCTGAAGTCGATGACTATCGCCTTTGTTTTGTTGACATTGAGGGAGAGATTATTGTTGCCGCACCAGTTCACAAGATTCTCTATCTCATTCCTGTACTCTGTCTCATCATTGTTTGAGATCCGACCCACTACGGTGGTGTCGTCAGCAAACGTAAAAATCGAGTTGGAGGGGAATTTGGCCGCATAGTCATAGGTGTATAAGGAGTATAATAGGGGGCTGAGAACACAGCCTTGTGGGGCACCGGTGTTGAGGATGATCGTGGAGGAGGTGTTGTTGCCTATCCTTACTGATTGCAGTCTGTGGGTTAGGAAGCCTAGATTTCAGTCGCAGGGGGAAGAGCCGAAACCCAGGCCACAGAGTTTGGAGATGGGTTCCGTGGGAATAATAGTGTTGAAGGCTGAGCTGTAGTCAATAAATTGGAGTCTGACGTAGGTGTCCTTGTTATCTAGGTGTTCCAGGGTTGAGTGCAGGGCCAGGGAGATGGCGTCTGCTGTGGAGCTGTTGCGGCGGTAGGAACTGTAGCCCATGCTGGTGTTTATGCTCCACACAAGCCTCCTCTTCATCTCACTCTATCAGAATCTTCTATTCCTCTCTCCTCCATTTCTTCATCCAGCTTCCCACCCTTAAACATTGCTTATTATTGATTAATATCTATCCTTTTCTGCCGAAACAGTCACTGTTATAGAAACATAGAAGCTAGGAGCAGAAGGAGGCCAGCATGGGGTGTATGGGCTGAATGGCCTGTTTCAGTGCTGTAAATACAGTGTCATTATTCTGCACTAGCAGATTGTTAGATCACAATGAGTTCACACATCACTTGTGTCATCTTGCTGCAAGTTGTTGCAGCGACAATAATCTCCCCCTCAATGTCAGTAAAACGAAGGAGATTGTCGCCGACTTCAGGAAGCGTAGTGGAGAACATGCCCCTGTCTACATCAACGGGGATGAATTGGAAATGGTTGAGAAATTCACGTTTCTAGGTGTCCAGCCACCAACAACCTGTCCAGGAGGAGGCCATTTGGCCCTTCGAGCCTGCTCCGCCATTCATTATGATCATGGCTGATCGTCCAACTCAATAGCCTAATCCTCCTTTCTCCCCATAACCTTTGATCCCGTTCGCCCCAAGTGCTATTTCCAGCCGCCTCTTGAATACATTCAATGTTTTGACATCAACTACTTCCTGTGGTAATGAATTCCACAGGCTCACCACTCTTTGGGTGAAGAAATGACTCCTCACTTCTGTCCTAAATGATCGACCCTGAATCCTCAGACTGTGACCCCCTGGTTCTGGGCTCAGCCATCCAGGTAGTAATCTGCCTTCTTGTGTTTGCTTCCAAAGTGAATAACCTCACATTTATCCAAATTATACTGCATCTGCCATTGATTAGCCCACTCACCCAACCTGTCAAGATTATTCTGAAGGATCTCTGCATCCTCATCACAGTTCACCCTCCCACCCAACTTGGTATCGTCTGCAAACTTTGAGTTGTTCCCTCATCCAAATCAATAATATATATTGTGAATAGCTGGGGTCCCAGCACCGATCCCTGTGGCACCCCACTAGTTACTGCCCGCCAATTTGAAAAGCACACATTAGTTCCTACTCTTTGTTTCCTCTCTGCCAACCAGTTTTCTATCCATCTCAATACACTTCCCCCAATCCCATGCGCTTTAATCTTGCACGATAATCTCTTGTGCGGGACTTTGTCAAACGCTTTCTGAAAGTCCAAATAAACCACATCGACTGGCTCCCCCTTGTCAACTCTACTGGTTACATCTTCAAAGAATTCCAACAGATTTGTCAAGCATGATTTCCCCTTCATAAATCCATGCTGACTCTGTCTGATCCTGCGACTGCTTTCTAAATGTTCTGCTATAAAGTCCTTGATAATGGATTCGAGAATTTTCCCCACTACCGATGTTAAGCTTACTGGTCTATAATTCCCTGTTTTCTCTCTACCTCCCTTTTTGAATATTAGAGCGACATTCACTACCCTCCAATCTGCAGGGACTGTTCCAGAGTCTATAGAATCCTGGAAGATGACCACCAATGCATCCACTATTTCTAGAGCCACTTCCTTAAGCACTCTGGGATGTAGATTATCAGGCCCTGGGAATTTATCCGCCTCCAATCCCATCAACTTTCCCAGCACCATTTCTCTTCTAATATTGATCTCCCTCAGTTCTTCCCTCTCACTAAATCTTGCATTCTCCAACATTTCTGGCATCTGACTATCTTCCAGGATTTCAGAAATGTTTGGGAACTGGAAAGGGATCATGTCACGTGATGGGATATGGAGCCAGAGCCCTGTGTGTACATCAGAGAACAATAAAAACACAAAATGGTTGTGTTTGACAGACTCAATGGGCGGGAGTTTATAGCCTCACTCGGGAGAGAACTTAAAATCCTGCCAGAGGCCAACGGACATTTCCGCCTTGCCCGCTCCGATTCCGTGGTGGGCGAGGTCGGAGAGTTCTGACCTACGTGTCTGGAATTTACTCGAATATTCGGGTGCTCTTGTGGCCAGGGTGGGGAGCGGGGGGGCGGGGGGTAGTCTTTACCTCTGAGCCCTTAGGTTCAAGCCCCTATTCCGAGTCGATGACCTCGGAAGGAGATGATACCCACACTGCGAATCCCTCCATCCCCTCCCCCCAACCCCACACTGCTCCCCAAAGGGGGGGACATGTTTGTGAAGAAATACTGAGAAGATGTAGTATTCAGTGCAGTTTGAGAGATTATTCAATGAGCCCATCATTAGATATTGTCTGTCGTTTAATTCTTTCATTCTCCAATGTGAGGGTCGCTGGGATGTTTTTTTTAAAAATTAATTCCTGGGACACGGGCATTGCTGGCTGGTCAGCATTTACTGCCCATCCCTAGTTGTCCTTGTTTAGAGGGCAGTTGAGAGTCAACCACATTGCTGTGGCTCTGGAGTCATGTAGGCCAGACCGGGTAAGGACGGCAGATATCCTTCCTAAAGGACATTAGTGAACCAGATGGGTTTTCTGACAATCCACAATGGTTTCATGGTCATCAGTAGATTCGTAATTCCAGATATTTTTTACTGAATTCAAATCCCACCATCTGCCGTGGCGGGATTCGAACCCGGGTCCCCAAAGCATCAGCTGAGTTTCTAGATTAATAGTCTGGCGACAATACCACTAGGCCATCGCCTCCCCGACAATTTATTGACTGTCCCTTGTTGCCCTCAGAAGGTGAGAGTCGGTTACCTTCCTGAAGTCCGAGTGGTGCTTTGATACAACTGAGTGACTGTTTCCGAGGTCAGTAAGAATCACGCACCCAGGCCTGGGCACTGGAGTCACGCGTAGGCCCAAAATGTGTACTGATGGCAGATTCCCTTCGCTAGGAGACACCCGGGAACCAATCCAACGGAATCACTTCTACTAATGACCAAACAGCTGAAATACATTCTTGGAAATGCAACTGCTGGAAGGAATTCTCTGTTTGATTTACAACAATAAATATATTTTTGCCTTTAGCACCAATCGATTGAGAGTGAAGCTACCCTGAGAATGAAACATCCCGGACAGGTCAAAGAGATCGTTCCGGAATCCAGAATGCAGCTGAAGAACGGAATCGGTGAAAAGGTACAATCCAATCACTGTGCAACTCCATCAAATTCCCTCACATATCAGCAGGGAACAAAACAGGAGAGTTCAGTCTGGGGTCATGGAGAAACCAATCTCCACAGTTAAATAACTCTGATAGGGTGAAGCAGTTTGTGTGGAGGTTTATAAAATGCTAAAGGGGATTGTTATGGTGAATTTTCCCCTTGTGGGAGACTCTCAAACAAGAGGTCACAGATATAGGCTGGAATTTTAACGACCCACCTACCATTCAGCTGGCACTCCCTCAGTACTGACCCTCTGATAGTGCAGCACTCCCTCAGTACTGACCCTCTGACAGTGCGGCACTCCCTCAGTACTGACCCTCTGACAGTGCGACACTCCCTCAGTACTGACCCTCTAACAGTGCGGCACTCCCTCAGTACTGATCCTCTAACAGTGCGACACTCCCTCAGCACTGACCCTCTGACAGTGCGGCACTCTCTCAGTACTGATCCTCTGACAGTGCAGCACTCCCTCAGTACTGACTCTCTGACAGTGCGGCACTCCCTCAGTACTGACCCTCTAACAGTGCGGCACTCTCTCAGTACTGATCCTCTGACAGTGCAGCACTCCCTCAGTACTGACTCTCTGACAGTGTGGCACTCCCTCAGTACTGACCCTCTGACAGTGCGGCACTCCCTCAGTACTGACCCTCTGACAGTGCAGCACTCCCTCAGTACTGACCCGCTGACAGTGTGGCACTCCCTCAGTACTGACCCTCTGACAGTGCGGCAGTCCCTCAGTACTGACCCTCTGACAGTGCAGCACTCCCTCAGTACTGACCCGCTGACAGTGTGGCACTCCCTCAGTACTGAGCCTCTGACAGTGCAGCACTCCCTCAGCACTGACCCTCTGACAGCGTGGCACTCCCTCAGTACTGACCCTCTGACAGTGCGGTACTCCCTCAGCACTGACCCTCTGACAGTGCAGCACTCCCTCAGTACTGACCCTCTGACAGTGCGGCACTCCCTCAGTACTGACCCTCTGACAGTGCGGCACTCCCTCAGTATTGACCCTCTGACAGTGCGGCACTCCCTCAGTACTGACCCTCTGACAGTGCAGCAGTCCCTCATACTGACCCTCTGAGAGTGCAGTACTCCCTCAGTACTGACCCTCTGACAGTGCAGCACTCCCTCAGTACTGACACTCTGGCAGTGCGGCACTCCCTCATACTGACCCTCTGACAGTGCGGCACTCCCTCAGTACTGACCCTCTGACAGTGCAGCACTCCCTCAGTACTGACCCTCTGACAGTGCAGCACTCCCTCAGTACTGACACTCTGACAGTGCGGCACTCCCTCAGTACTGACCCTCTGACAGTCCAGCACTCCCTCAGTACTGACCCTCTGACAGTGCGGCACTCCCTCAGTACTGACCCTCTGACAGTGCAGCACTCCCTCAGTACTGACCCTCTGACAGTGCGGCACTCCCTCAGTACTGACCCTCTGACAGTGCGGCACTCCCTCAGTACTGACCCTCTGACAGTGCGGCACTCCCTCAGTACTGACCCTCTGACAGTGCAGCACTCCCTCAGTACTGACCCTCTGACAGTGCGGCACTCCCTCAGTACTGACCCTCTGACAGTGCAGCACTCCCTCAGTACTGACCCTCTGACAGTGCAGCACTCCCTCAGTACTGACACTCTGGCAGTGCGGCACTCCCTCATACTGACCCTCTGACAGTGCAGTACTCCCTCAGTACTGACCCTCTGACAGTGCAGCACTCCCTCAGTACTGACCCTCTGACAGTGCAGCACTCCCTCAGTACTGACACTCTGGCAGTGCGGCACTCCCTCATACTGACCCTCTGACAGTGCGGCACTCCCTCAGTACTGACCCTCTGACAGTGCAGCACTCCCTCAGTACTGACCCTCTGACAGTGCAGCACTCCCTCAGTACTGACACTCTGACAGTGCGGCGCTCCCTCAGTACTGACCCTCTGACAGTCCAGCACTCCCTCAGTACTGACCCTCTGACAGTGCGGCACTCCCTCAGTACTGACCCTCTGACAGTGCAGCACTCCCTCAGTACTGACCCTCTGACAGTGCGGCACTCCCTCAGTACTGACCCTCTGACAGTGCGGCACTCCCTCAGTACTGACCCTCTGACAGTGCGGCACTCCCTCAGTACTGACCCTCTGACAGTGCAGCACTCCCTCAGTACTGACCCTCTGACAGTGCGGCACTCCCTCAGTACTGACCCTCTGACAGTGCAGCACTCCCTCAGTACTGACCCTCTGACAGTGCAGCACTCCCTCAGTACTGACACTCTGGCAGTGCGGCACTCCCTCATACTGACCCTCTGACAGTGCGGCACTCCCTCAGTACTGACCCTCTGACAGTGCAGCACTCCCTCAGTACTGACCCTCTGACAGTGCAGCACTCCCTCAGTACTGACCCTCTGACAGTGTGGCACTCCGTCAGTACTGACCCTCTGACAGTGCAGCACTCCCTCAGTACTGACCCTCTGACAGTGCGGCACTCCCTCAGTACTGACTCTCTGACAGTGTGGCACTCCCTCAGTTCTGACACTCTGACAGTGCGGCACTCCCTCAGTACTGACCCTCTGACAGTGCAGCACTCCCTCAGTACTGACCCTCTGACAGTGCGGCACTCCCTCAGTACTGACCCTCTGACAGTGCGGCACTCCCTCAGTACTGCACTGTGAGTGTCAGCTGGACTTTGTGTTCGAGTGTCGGAAGTGGGTTTGAATGGAATCCCTGTCTGACCCCCATCTTGTTGTGATACCTGAGCACACATCCTGAAATGAGTTCCTGATCTCTCCACCCCAACAGGTCAAGATTGGTCTGACACTGAGGTGGATGTTCAAGATGGGATGTCAGAAATTGAATGTTCTGGGAGCGGGGAGTTCATCCCAATGTCCCCATCAACATTTTCCTCCTCATAAAAAATTAATTCACAGAATCATATAATCCCAAATTGCAGAAGAGGCCCTTCGGCCCATCGAATCTGCACCAACGCATGAAGGGCCCTGACCTGCCCACCTAATCCCATCTGCCAGCACTAGCCCATAGCCCTGAATGTTATGATGTGCCAAGTGCTCATCCAGATACTTTTCAAAGGATGTGAGGCATCCCGCCCCACCACCCTCCCAGGCAGCGCATTCCCGACCATCCCCACCCTCTGGGTAAAAACGTTTTTCCTCACATCCCCCCTAAACCTCCTGCCCCTCACCTTGAACCTATCTCCCCTCGTGACTGACCCTTCATGTCAGGGGAACAGCTGCTCCTTATCCACTCTGTCCATGTCCCTCATAATCTTGTACACCGCGATCAGGTCGCCCCTCAGTCTTCTCTGCTCCAACGAAACCAACCCAAGCCTATCCAACCTCTCTTCATAACATAAATGCTCCATCCCAGGCAGCATCCTGGTGAATCCCCTCTGCACCCCCTCCAGTGCAGTCACATCCTTCCTATAATGTGGCGACCAGAACTGCACACAGTGCTCCAGCTGAGGCCTCACCAAAGTTCTATACAACTCCAGCATTACCTCACATTTTTGTAATCTATACCCCGATTGATAAAGGCGAGTGCGCCATATGCCTTTTTCACCACCCTATTAACCTGCCCTTCCGCCTTCAAAGATCTGTGGACAAACACGCCAAGGTCCCTTTGTTCTCCGGAACTTACCCGTGTAAACCCGTGTGCTCTTGCTGTAAAAACACACGCTCTGCCACTCAGCTATGTCACCATTGTCTGGTCATTACTGCTTTGTAGGATCTTGCTGTGTATAATACAACAGTGACCAATCTGCAAAGATTCAGCATTGTTGCCAAGTTTCAGATAGATCGGGATTTTCCCGCCCTACCCCTCACAAACAATTCCTGTGACGTGGACAGAAGCAGGGGGGGGGGGGGGGGGGGGGGGTGGCGGTGGCGGGGGGGGGGGCGGGCAGACCATGCAAAGGTCCATTGACCTCGGGCGGGCTTTTCCCGGTTTGGGGCACACTCGGCCCGAAAATCTCATCCATGGTGTTTGGAGGCGCTACAGAAATGTAGGCTTTTGCTTGGGATAAGGGTGGAGACGCGCTATTTCTCTGCGTGTGCTTCACTGGTTGCCATGATGTGGAGATGCCGGCGTTGGACTGGGGTAAACACAGTAAGATGCCTCACAACACCAGGTTAAAGTCCAACAGGTTTATTTGGTAGCACAGGCCACAAGCTTTCAGAGCGCTGCTCCTTCATCAGGTGAGTCACCATGGGCCAAGTGCTCACCTGATGAAGGGGCAGCGTTCCGAAAGCTTGTGGCTTGTGTTGTGTTGTGTTGTGAGACTTCTTACTGTGCTTCACTGGTTGCTCAGCAGAGTAAGAAGTTTAACAACACCAGGTTAAAGTCCAACAGGTTTATTTGGTAGCAAAAGCCACACAAGCTTTCGGAGCTGCAAGCCCCTTCTTCTGGCTTTTGCTACCAAATAAACCTGTTGGACTTTAACCTGGTGTTGTTAAACTTCTTACTGTGTTTACCCCAGTGCAACGCCGGCATCTCCACATCATGCTCAGCAGAGGGCAGCATAGACTGCAGATTAAGCAGCACCAGTCACTTGGAACTGGAGGATATTTTTGCCAAGACTCTGCAATTAGACCATAAGACATGGGAGCAGAATTAGGCCACTCGGTCCATCGAGTCTGCTCCGCCATTCAATCATGGCTGTTTTTTTTTTCTCATCCCCCTTCTGCTGCCTTTTCCCCATAACCCCTGATCCCCTTATTAATAATTATTTATTTATTAGTCACAAGTAGGCTTACTAAACACCACAATGAGGGTATAGTGAAAATCCCCTAGTCGCCACACTCTGGCGCCTGTTTGGGTAACACTGAGGGAGAATTTAGCACGGCCAATGCACCCTAACCAGCAGGTCTTTCGGACTGTGGGAGGAAACCGGAGCACCCGGAGGAAACCCACGCAGACACGAGGAGAACGTGCAGACTCCGCACAGACAGTGACCCAGGCCGGGAATCGAACCCGGGTCCCTGGGCGCTGTGAGGCAGCAGTGCTAACCACTGTGCCGCCCACAATTAATGGTCAACTCAGGAATTCCAAAACTGTCTGTGGCCGAGATTTCAGTGACACTGATGACAGACCGGAACTTTCTGATCACCGAGGAAGGAGATACAGCTGAGTAAAAGTGACAGATTCAGACTGACCCGGTGCAGACACCTCCTCTTACACCTCTGGCTCTCTCTTTGCCGATAATATTCACTCTGTCCCACTGTGCTGATCATAATCATTGTCCACCGGAGAGAATTGGACCATAATACAGACCGCGGTGCCAGGTAGTAACAGACAGTATTTGAGCTGAATGTGGCCACCTCCCCCCCACAACATGCCAATCCAGTGGGAGAGAAGGAGTTAACACCGACCCCGCAGAGTCACTGGACGCTGACCCCAAAACTGGAAAATCCTGCCCAGGGTTAATGGAACTTTCCAGGGTCTGTCCGTCTCCCGCTCCGCTTCCCCTGGTGGGCGGGACAGGAAAACTCCCCCCCCCCCCCCACAGTGTAACTGAAGCAGAAATCTACTGGAGACTGGCTGGAATGATGCCAAGAATGAGGAATTTTAGATACGGGGAAAGATTAGAGAAACTGAGCTGATTCTCCTTGGAGCAGAGAAGACTAAGAGGTGACCTTAATGAGATGTTCAGAATGATGAACTATTTGGACTGGGTACAGGAGCACATTCTGTTTCCATTAGTCGGTGTGTCAGTGACATGGGGAGATCACAATTTCAAGATGGTTAGCGAGAGAGTGTTATAAAGCGGAGGTGGATTCCCCCCTCTGAGAACTAACACTAACCACTCAAAGAGGGTTATAGTCAGCAAAAGAGAAAACGCTGGAAAATCTCAGCAGGTCCGGCAGCATCTGTAATGAGAGAAAAGAGCTGACGTTTCAAGTCCAGATGACCCTTTGTCAAAGCTTTGTCGAGTCATCTGGACTCGAAACATCAGCTCTTTTCTCTCCTTGCAGATGCTGCCAGACCTGCTGAGATTTTCCAGCATTTTCTCCTTTGGTTTCAGATTCCAGCGTCCGCAGTAATTTGCTTTTATCAAGGGTTACACTCACCCCATAATCTGTTAATGTGAGTGAGAAGTGGTACGATCGGCTCTTCAGCAACCTCTAGTGGTTAAATCAAAATAACTCCCTGATTTGGAATACGCTGCCTGGGAGAGGGGTGGAGGCGGATTCTAGGAGGTTCCAGAAGAGAGCTGGATACCGATTTGACAGCGATGAATTTAGAGAGCTACGGAGATAGGGCTGGAGAATGGGATTGGCTCTTTCGGGAGCCAGTGCAGACACAATGGGCCGAATGGCCTCCCCCCCCCTGTGCTGTAACATTCTATGATGTTTGGGTGATTCCTCGCCGTGTAATCCACGTCTGGTTTTCCGATCTCTATCGCAGAGCGAAAGCCGGATGGTTCCTGCGAGTACGACACCGATTCCCCACCGCAGATTCCGCACCCTCAATGGTGCCAACATCGGGCAGCAGCCTCCGCACCGGGCACCGGGCACCGGGACTGAAGTCAAAGTCAGACTCCTGCAAGAGGAATGTCGGGAACTGAGAAATAAGCTCAGCTGCCTGAAGGTAACGAGCGCGGTTCAGTCACCGAACTCGACACGGCACTGCCTCAGGACCGGGGGCGGAGCTTAGTGGGCGGGGCTTAATGGGCAGGGTTTAGTGGGTGGGGTTTAGTTGGCAGGGTTTAGTGGGCGGGGCTTAGTGGGCAAGGTTTAGTGGGTGGGGTTTAGTGGGCAGGGTTTAGTGGGTGGGGTTTAGTTGGCAGGGTTTAGTGGGCGGGGCTTAGCGGGCAAGGTTTAGTGGGTGGGGTTTAGTGGGTGGGGTTTAGTGGGCAGGGTTTAGTGGGGTGGGGTTAGAGGGCGGAATTTAGTGGGTGGGGTTTAGTGGGCGGGGTTTAGAGAGCAGAGTTTAGTGGGTGGGGTTTAATGGATGGAGTTTAGCAGGCAGGGTTTAGTGGGTGGGGTTCAGTAGGTGGGGTTTAGCGGGCAGGGTTTAGTGGGTGGGGTTTAGTGGGTGGGGTTCAGTAGGTGGGGTTTAGCGGGCAGGGTTTAGTGGGTGGGGTTTAGTGGGCAGGGTTTAGTGGGTGGGGTTTAGTGGATGGGGTTTAGCGGGCTGGGTTTAGTGGGTGGGGTTTAGTGGATGGGGTTTAGCGGGCAGGGTTTAGTGGGTGGGGTTTAGCGGGCAGGGTTTAGTGGGTGGGGTTTAGTGGGTGGGGTTTAGTGGGTGGAGCTTGATGGGCAGTGTTTGGTTAGCAGGAGCGTAATTGGTCTGGGACGGACCAATGGGGTCCAGTCTTCATGTTGAGAGGTCGTGCTCTGTGTCTGATTTCTCCATTTTGAATGAGATCTGCCTGAGTAAACACACCCTCCTGCTGCAGCTCCTCCACCAGGTGGGGAGGTGTAAGTACAATGTGACATGTTTACACAGGCAGATCCCATTCGGAATGTGGAGCTAGGGGATTATAATAATAAAACATGATGAGGAATTGTACATTAAAGGTCAAGACAGGGTCACCAAACAGTGAAAACTGACCAGTTACTGGGAACAGGCCCAAGGGGTCACGGCTAACTGAGTGCTGGGGGGGGGGTCATTGGACCTCAATCCATGGGGTCACCACACATCTATTTTTGTGGGGTCACCGGACATTGGTCTGAGGGGTCACCAAGCACTAACCTGAGGGGTCACTGGGCAATGGTCTGAGGGGTCACCAAACACTGACCCGAGGGGTCACTGGACATTGGTCTGAGGGGTCACCAAGCACTGATCTGAGGGGTCACTGGACACTGACCCGAGGGGTCACTCAATGCAGATCCCTGAAGAGCCACACAACGCTGGAAACAATGACTTTGTTAATTCTGCTCTGACGAAGGGTCATCCAGACTCGAAACGTTGGCTCTATTCTCCCTCCACAGAGTCTGTCGGACCTGCTGAGATTTTCCAGCATTTTCTGTTTTTGTTTCGGATTCCAGCATCCGCAGTAATTAGCTTTTATCTTTGTTAATTCTGGTTGGTCTCTGGTGCGAATCTCTATTTACTTCCTGGTGTTTCAGGAATTTGAGGGTGGAAATTGGCAGTTTCTTGCCCTCCTGGTATTGAAGTGAAACATTGGGGATCAGGAGAAGATCCTAACTCAGTCTCTCACTGGCTGCAGGACAGGTCGATGGATCAGGAACCGGCCGATATCGAACCCTTGCTGAGACAATCGCAGAAAGAACTCTTGTGGCTGCAGAGACAACTATCGTTCATTTCAACCAGGAACTCCAGCCTGTCGATGTGGTCCCAGGACCAGGTGAGAGAGAGAAGCCCTGTGAATGCTTGCTGATTGGTTTAAATTAAACACCTTCTCAAACTCTCACTCAACAAGGTAGCACTGGAGTATTGCTTTCATCTGAGAACTTATAGAACGTTCCCAGTTATTATTAGGGGCGGCACGGTGGCACAGTGGGTTGGCACTGCTGCCTCACAGCGCCAGGGACCCGGGTTCAATTCCAGCCTTGGGTCACTGTCTGTGCGGAGTCTGCACGTTCTCCTCGTGTCTGCATGGGTTTCTTCCGGGTGCTCCGGTTTCCTCCCACAATCCAGAGATGTTTGGTTAGGTGGATTGGCCATGCTAAATTGCCCCTTAGTGACAGGAGGACTAGCTAGGGTAAATGCATGGGCTTAGAGAGATAGGGTCTGGGTTGGATTGGTGTCGGTGCAGACCCGATGGGCTGAATGGCCTCTCCTTCTGCACTGTAGGGATTCTATGATTCTATTCTAAAACTAACATTGCTTCCCCTACCTCTGAGAGATCTCCCATCTCCACGTGTCAAACTCCCATCTCAAACTCTGCTGCCTGCATCGTAACTCACACTGAGTCTCATTTCCCTATCACCCCGTGCTCACTGACATACATCAGCTCCCGGTTAAACAACGCTTTGATTTTAAAATTCTCATCCTTGTGTCAATCTCCTCTCTATCTCCGTAATCTTGTTCAGTCTGACATCCCTCCAGGATCTCTCAGCGTTAACTCCGGCCTCTTGAACATCCTCGATTCTAACCTTTCCACGTTGGAGGCCGTGTGTTCAGTTGTCTGGGCCTCAAAGCTCAGGAATTCACTCCTTAAACCTCCCCTTTTTAAAAATGTTCCTTCAAGATCTGCTTCTCTGACCAAACTTCCATCACCTGCCCCAATATCTCCTGATGTGATCTGTGTCAGGGTGTTTTTGATCATTGCTCCTGTGCACCTTGGGATGTTTTATTACACTCAAGATTCAACTTAAATGCAACTTGTTTTTATAGTCTTGGGTTTTGACGCGAGGATTATCGGATGCTGCAGAGTTAGGATATTAGGACTCACTGGAGTCGAAAAACTATCCAATGAGCTTGAAGATAAGTGACAGGTGTGGATTGCAGTTTGGGTGAGATTGTTCTGATGTTGTAAATCGGATTTTGATTTGATTTATTATTGTCACATGTATTAGCATACAGTGAAAAGTATTGTTTCTTGCACGCTGTACAGACAAAGCATACCATTCATAGTGAAGGAAAGGAGAGAGTGCAGAGTGTAGTGTTACAGTCATAGCTAGGGTGTAGAGAAAGATCAACTTAATGCAAGGTAAGTCCATTCAAAAGTCAGGGAAGAAGCTGTTCTTGAGTCGTTTGGTACATGACCTCAGGCTTTTGTATCTTTTTCCTGATGGAAGAAGATGGAAGAGAGAATGTCCAGGGTGCGTGTAGTCCTTAATTTTGCTGGCTGCTTTGCCGAGGCAGCGGGAAGTGTAGGCAGAGTCAATGGATGGGAGGCTGGTTTGAGTGATGGACTGAGCTTCGTTGAGTTGGCTTCAATTCCCTCAGTCACAGCTCCCAATGGGAACCACCCTCTCACCCTCCGGAACTGCTGCCTACCCAGAAACCTCGCTGTCTTCATCTCAGCTCGATGTTTAATCCTTAACACCCAATCAGATTGTTTTGTGCTACAGCTGCACCCTCTGGTTACCCTCTAACCTCCAACTACTGATAATCTAAAGACTCTAACTAGCTCTGACTTTTAACCCTACCTACCTAACTGTTATGATAACACGAGGACCACAGTGGATCACAGTGGATCACTGATAGATCTCCCTGGGGCCGTTGTGGAGTACAAGCTGCCTTATTAAGGGAAAAGAACAAAGAACAAAGAAAATTACAGCACAGGAACAGGCCCTTCGGCCCTCCAAGCCTGCACCGACCATGCTGCCCAACTTAACTAAAACCCCCTACCCTTCCGGGGAGCATATCCCTCTATTCCCATCCTATTCATGTACTTGTCAAGACACCCCTTAAAACTCACTACCATATCCGCTTCCAATATCTCCCCCGGTAACGAGTTCCAGGCACCCACCACTCTCTATGTAAAAAATCTGCCTCGTACATCTCTTTTAAAACTTGCCCCTCGCACCTTACACCTATGCTCCCGAATAATTGACTCTTCCACCCTGGGAAAAAGCTTCTGACTATCCGCTCTGTCCATGCCTCTCATAATCTTGTAGACTTCTATCGGGTCTCCCCTCAACCTCCGTCATTCCAGTGAGAACAAACCAAGTTTCTCCAACCTCTCCTCATTGCTAATGCCCTCCATACCAGGCAACATCCTGGTAAATCTTTTCTGTACCCTTTCCAAAGCCTCCACATCCTTCTGGTAGTGTGACGTCCAGAATTGAACACTATATTCCAAGTGCAGCCTAACTAAGGTTCTATAAAGCTGCAACATGACTTGCCAATTTTTAAACTCAATGCCCCGGCCGATGAAGGCAAGCATGCCGTATGCCTTCTTGACTACCTTCTCCACCTGCATTGCCACTTTCAGTGATCTGTGTACCTGTACACCCAGATCCCTTTGCCTATCAATACTCCTAAAGGTTCTGCCATTTACTGTATATTTCCTATCTGTATTAGACCTTCCAAAATGCATTACCTCACATTTGTCCGGATTAAACTCCATCTGCCATCTCTCCGCCCAAGTCTCCAACTGATCTATATCCTGCTGTATCCTCTGATGGTCCTCATCGCTATCCACAAATCCACCAACCTTTGTGTCTTCCGCAAACTTACTAATCAAACCAGTTACAGTTTCCTCCAAATCATTAATATATATTACAAACAGGGAGTGGAGGCTCGGCCAACGGGAAGCAGCGGGGTTTATTAAGGCTGTAATGTTACCCGGACCGGGGTTGGAAGTCCCAGGGTGAAGACGATCTGACTGTAATCCATAGCCGTGGCCCTTTCCTTTGGTTCACAAACTGGCGTTTGGCTGATTTACTGCACTAACCAACCTAACCTTTAACCCTTTCTACCTAAAGATCCATGGGCCCTTTACTTTCTCTGAGTGTCATTAGACGAATTCATTCATTAGACGGGCAGTGCGATCAGAGTGAGAAATATCGCCCAGACGCGCAAATCCACACAGGATCCAATCATGGTCAACCCAATATTTCACTTCCTCATTTTTCACTCCCTTGGTCACTCAGTCATTCACATTTCATTTACTCACTCCCTCACTCACGCCCTCCCTCCTCACTCACTCCCTCACTCACTCCCTCCCTCCCCCTCACTCACTCCCTCACTCACTCCCTCACTCACTCCCTCCCCCTCACTCACTCCCTCACTCACTCCCTCATTCACTCCCTCATTCATTCCCTCAGTCACTCCCTCAGTCACTCCCTCACCCACTCCCTCACCCACTCCCTCAGTCACTCCCTCACTCACTCCCTCACTCACTCCCTTCACTCACTCCCCTCACTCACTCCCTCACTCACTCCATCAGTCCCTCACTCCCTCTGTCACTCCCTCTGTCACTCCCTCTGTCACTCCCTCTGTCACTCCCTCACTCCCTCACTCACTCCCTCATTCAATCCAGCACTCACTTCCTCATTCACTCCCTCACTCATTCCCTCAATCACTCCCTCACTTTCTCAATCACTCCATCAGTCATTCTATCACTTACTTCCTCATTCACTCCCTCACTCATTTCCTCACTCACTCCCTCCCCCTCACTCACTCCCTCATTCACTCCCTCATTCACTCCCTCATTCACTCCCTCAGTCACTCCCTCACCCACTCCCTCAGTCACTCCCTCAGTCACTCCCTCAGTCACTCCCTCAGCCACTCCCTCACCCACTCCCTCACCCACTCCCTCACCCACTCCCTCACTCACTCCCCTCACTCACTCCCCTCACTCATTCCCCTCACTCACTCCCTCACTCGCTCCATCAGTCCCTCACTCCCTCAGTCACTCCCTCTGTCACTCCCTCATTCACTCCCTCACTCCCTCACTCCCTCAATCACTCCCTCATTCAATCCAGCACTCACTTCCTCATTCACTCCCTCACTCATTCCCTCAATCACTCCCTCACTTTCTCAATCACACCATCAGTCATTCTATCACTCACTTCCTCAGTCACTCCTTCACTCACCCCCTCACTCACTCCATCACTCACTCCCTCAATCACTCCCTCAATCACTCCCTCACTTCGTCAATCACTCCATCACTCACTCCATCACTCACTCCCTCACTAATTTCCTCAGTCACTAGCCCTGTTGTAAAAGACTTTCTCTTTCTGCTGGAGGATATATTGAAGTGTTTTTTTATTCTTACATGTGATGTGGGCCAGCATTTAGTGCCCGACTCACTCTTCAACTGAGTGGCTTGAGAGACCATTTGAGAGTCAACCACATTGCTGTGGCTCTGGGGTCACATGTAGGCCAGACCGGGTAAGGACGTCAGATTTCCTTCCCTAAAGGACAATAGTGAACCAGATGGGTTTTTCCGACAATCAACAATGGTTTCATGGTCATCAGTGGATTCTTAATCCCAGATTTTTATTGAATTCAGATTTCACTATTGTCTGTGAACATTAGCCTGGGTCTCTGGAGTACCAGCCCAGTGACAATATCACTGCAGCACAGACTCCCCTCTCCCTCATCGCCTGCCCTTCCTGCACCACAGGGCTGAGAAGGCTGTATGAGAATTTCTTCTTCGTGTGCAGCACTGGATCAAAGGATTTATTAGTCATAATAAATTGATTGGCCGTGTTAATTCACAACATTATAAACCAACCTTTGGGGATTTTAGCCGTACATCAACTCAAAAGCTATCAAAAACTAAGAGAAACTATTTGTAATCTCACAGTGGCACAGTTGTTAGCACTGCTGCCTCACAGCGCCAGGGATCCGGGTTCGATTCCCGGCTTGGGTCACTGTCTGTGTGGAGTCTGCACGTTCTCCCCGTGTCTGCGTGGGTTTCCTCCGGGTGCTCCGGTTTTCTTCCACATTCTGAAAGACGCGCTGGTTAGGGTGCATTGACCCGAACAGGCACCGGAGTGTGGCGACCAGGGGATTTTTACAGTAACTTCTTTGCAGTGTTAATGTAAACCTTACTTGTGACTAATTAATAAATAAACTTAAACTGAAGTGTCAATAATCGGAGGACACGGAATGAAAGCTGGTCAGGGGCAACATGAGGAAAACATTTACTCAGTGAACGTGTGTGACCCGGAAGGTTGTCCCTGAGAGAGAGGCAGATACGGATTCAGGAATTAATTCCCAAGGGGAATTGGATAAATATTTGAAAGAGAAAACATTGGGGGAAAGGTGGGCTATCTGGATTCTCCTTCAAAAGAGCCATCACAAATGGAGAGGCTAAATCATAGAAACCCTACAGTGCAGGAAGAGGCCATTCGGCCCATCGAGTCTGCACCGACCACAATCCCACCCAGGCCCTACCCCCATATCCCTACACATTTTACCCACTGATCCCTCTAACCTACACATCTCAGGACACTAAGGGGCAATTTTAACATGGCCAATCCACCTAACCTGCACATCTTTGGAATGTGGGAGGAAACCGGAGCACCCAGAGGAAACCCACGCAGACACGAGGAGAACATGCAAACTCCACACAGACAGTGACCCGAGCCGGGAATTGAACCCAGGTCCCTGGAGCTGTGGAGCAGCAGTGCTAACCACTGTGCTACCGTGCCGCCCATAATGGTTGCCTCCTGTTCTGCATTCTTCTATGGTTCTGTGAAAAAGTCCATCTTTGACACTTCATAGAATGTTGAGTTTTTTGAAGTTTTAAACAGTGATGTTTTTTCCACTTGGGTGAAGTCCTCACCCTGGGGGAGTTCGGGGGGGCGGTGGGGGGGTGGCGGGGTGGCGGGGCGGTGGGGGGGTGGAGGCGGCAGATAAGTGGCAGATGGAATTTAACTCTGAAAAGTGTGAGGTGATACACTTTGGAAGAAGTAATTTGACAAGAAAGTACTCAATGAATGGTAGGAAGTTCTGAGGAACAGAGGGACCTTGGCGTGTTTGTCGGGAGATCTTTGAAAGCGGAAAAGGGCATGTTAGTAGGATGGTGAAAAAGGCGTAGGCGACACTTGCCTTTATCAATTGAGGCATAGATTACAATAATGTGGAGATGCCGGCATTGGTCTGGAGTGGGCACTGTAAGAAGTCTCACAACACCAGGTTAAAGTCCAACAGGTTTATTTGGAATCACGAGCTTTCGGAGCGCTGCTCCTTCATCAGGTGAGTCTATCTGATGAAGGAGCAGCGCTCCAAAAGCTCATAATTCCAAATAAACCTGATAGATTGCAAAAGCCGGGAAGTCATGTTGGAGTTGTATAGAACTTTGGTGAGGCCACAGCTGGAGTACTGTGTACAGTTCTGGTCACCACATTTTAGGAAGGATGTGATTGCACTGGAGGAGGTGCAGAGGAGATTCACCAGGATGCTGCCTGGGATGGAGCATTTAAGTTATGAAGAGAGGTTGGATAGGCTTGGGTTGTTCTCATTCGAGCAGAGAAGACTGAGGGGCGACCTGATCGAGGTGTACAAGATTATGAGAGACATGGACAGAATGGATAAGGTGCAGCTGTTCCCCTTAGTTGAAGGGTCAGTCACGAGGGGACATAGGTTCAAGGTGAGGGGCAGGAGGTGTGGGGGGGTTGTGAGGAAAAGCTTTTTTTACCCAGCGGGTGGTGATGGTCTGGAATGCGCTGCCTGGGAGGGTGGTAGAGGTGGGTTGCCTCACATCCTTTAAGAAGTATCTGGATGAGCACTTGGCTCATCATAACATTCAGGGCTATGGGCCTAGTGCTGGCAAGTGGGATTAGGTGGGTGTTCAGGTGTTTCTAATGCGTCGGTGCAGACTCAATGGGCCAAAGGGCCTCTTCTGCGTTGTATGATTCTATGATTCTAGGCTATTAATCCAGAAACCCAATTCATATTCTGGGGACCTGGGTTCAAATCCCGCCACGGCAGATGGTGGAATTTGAATTCAATAAAAAAAAATCTGGAATTAAGAATCCACTGATGACCATCCAATTGTCGATTGTTGTAAAAACCCATCTGGTTCGGTAATGTTCTTTAGGGAAGGAAATTTACCATCCTTAGCCGATCTAACCTACATGTGACTCCAGACCCACAACAATATGGTTGACTCTCGACTGTCCTCAGGCACTAGGGATAGGCAATAAATGCTGGCCAGCCAGCGACGCCCATGTCCCATGAATGAATAAAAAAAGATGTTCCAATGATTGTAAATCTGCCCAAGTCTTTCCTTCAGGCCAAAACTCTTCAAATTGGCAGCTCCAGAGAAGTTGTCGTTTCAACTATTTCAAAGATGAATCACTCGTGGCACTTTGCACTGTTGATAAATCTGACTAAGTTCCCTTATTGGAGAGCTCAGTGTCTACACTTCTAATTTCCCATTCCTCGGCGAGATGAATATATGGTCTTTCCTTCACTGGTGTCTAGGATTTCTCCTACATAGAGTTATATTGCAACTCCACGCATCATCCACATGTTAATGTCCCTGTAGCATCATGCTTATGATAAAGGACTCCGAACTAGGAGCTGGGAACAAGAGTAGGCCATTCAGCCCTTCGAGCCTGCCCCACCATTTAATAAGATCATGGCTGATCTAACACCCACTAAGTCCACTCTGCTAGAACGCCAGGGATTCGAGTTCAAACTCCCCCAGGGCAGCTGAGGGGTGGATGTGGGGAAGATGTTTCCTTTTGTGGGAGACTCTGGAAGGAGAGGTTGCTGTTTAACAATAAGGGGTCGCCAATTTCAAATGGAGTGAGAAGGAATCCTTCCTCTCAGAGAGTGCTGAGTCTCTGGAACTCTCTTCCTGGAGAAGTGGTGGGAGCAGAATCTTTGAATCTTTTTAGGGCAGAGCTGGATGGATTTTTGGTAAGCGATGGGGTGAGAGGTTATTGGGGGGCGGGGACAGAATGCAGATTTGAGCTTACTATCAGATCAGACCATAAGACCATAAGATGTAGAGGCAAAAGTAGGCCATTCAGCCCATTGAGTCTGCTCTGCCATTCAATGAGATCATGACTGATCTGATGTGAAAATTCTCAACTCCACTTTCCTGCCTTATCCCCATAACCCTCAATTTCCTTACTGATTAAAAACCTGTCTATCTCAGCCTTGAACATACTCAGTGACCCAACCTCTACAGCCCTCTGCGGTAAAGAATTCCACAGATTTCACTCCCCTCTGAGAGAAGATATTCCTCCTCATCTCTGTCTTCAATGGGTGACCCCCTTACTCTGAGATTATGCCCTCTGGTCCGAGACTCTCCCACACGGGGAAACAACCTCTCAGCATCTACCCTGTCAAACCCGCTGAGAATCCGATATGTCACAATAAGGTCGCCTCTCATTCTTCTAAACTCCACTGAGTACAGACCCAGCCTACTGAACCTCTCCTCATAAGAAAATCCCTCCATACCCAGGATTAATCTAGTGAACCTTCTCTGGGCTGCCTCCAATGCCAGTATATCTTTCCTTAGATAAGGAGATCAAAACTGTTCACAGTATCCCAGGTGTGGTTTAACTAGTGTCTTGTATAGTTTTAGCAAGACTTCCCTATTTTTAAACTCCGCTTTGAAACAAAGGCCAACATTCCCTTTGCCTTCCCTATTTCCTGCTGAACTTGGATACTAGTTTTTTGTGATTTATGCACAAGGACCCCCAAATCCCTCCGTGCTGCAGCTTTCTGCCGTCTTTCTCCATTTAAATAATATTCGGCTCCTTTAGGCTTCCTACCAAAGTGCATAGCTTCACATTTTCCCACATTGCATTCCAAGTTTTTTACCAATCGCTTCACCTGTCTATAATCCCTCTGTAGAGTCTGTGTCATCCTCACCACTTGCCTTCCCACCTATTTCTGTGTCATCCACAAACTTGGCAATAGTCCCTTCACTTCCCTCGTCCAAGTCATTAATAAATATTGTAAATAATTGTGGCCCCAGCACTGATCCCTGTGATATTCCACTGATTGAAGCTTGCCATTCTGAAAACGCCCCCTTTTCCCAACTCTCTGTCTTCTATCAGTTAGCCAATCCTCTATCCATGTTAATATACTGTCCCCAACAACATGGGCTCTTATCTTATTAAGTAGCCTTTTGTGCGGCACCTTATTGAATGCTTTTTGGAAATCCAAGTATGTTACGTCTACTGGTTCCCCTTTATCTATCACCCTCCTCATTCACTCATTCATCCACCCACTCATTCACTAACATTAAAACAGGATCTTTAACCTTACCACGTGGCAGCTCGTGCTGTAAAAGAGATCATGTCCTGTCTTCCCCCAACTCCAATCTGCTCCGAGAAACGCCGTGCCCCACATGTCTGGGAAAGTGGGATTGGGAGCAGTGTCGAGTTGCGGGAATGTTCGGGAGGAGTGGCAATCCGACAATAATTGCTGCTCCTTGGAAGATCGGTGCCAATGTTTCCACAGATCTATTTGAAAGGTATCCAAGTATCCCCTTTATTAACGAGAGAGGTGTCACTTTGAGTCTGACCCCGCTTCATGTGTTCATGACATTCCAGGTTATATTTCTTTTGAAAATCTGGAAAAAAACCATGACCAATGAAATTGGCATGATTATTTTGAACAGTTTGATTGGTTCCTGAGTGTGAGCTTTGCAGAGTAATGGAGCGACCGGATTGGTGTGATATCTGTTGACCGCTCACACTTTCTGCTACTAATGACACTTGGTCAGTTGGCCAATTGATTGGTTACTGAGCAGGTGGGAGATGATTGGAGCCCATCACAATTTCCTTTTGTTTGAGATCCAGAATTTTCCCGTCCCGCCCGCCGCAGGGAGCGTAGCGCCGGGGGATGGTGGGGGGGCGGACAGACCATGAAAAGGTTCGTTGGCCTCGGGCGGAATTTTCCGGTTTTGGGGCGAGCGTGGCTGGAAAATCCCACCCTTAAGTTTGAAAGATGGGATACATCGGACTCCAAGCTTTCTGAATCCGCGGGTATATTTTTAATTGACAGATCGGTGGAAATGGGAAGAGAATTACAATATTAGCAGAAAATGAAAATCGAAAATCCCTATCCCGTTAGATGGCCATTTGCCAGACCTGGCAATAGAGTTGCTGAGATAATGAGTCAATGGTCAGGAGTTTCTCGGAGGGGAATGAATAATGTAGGATATCTATGAATATTTATGAGGATACTTTAGTGGTACATTCAACACCTGTTACCTGCCGGAATGGGGTATGTGATACCGCTTGTTCCCAGGCAGTGTCCAGGACTGACGCATTGCATCGTCATGAGAATCTCATCCTACAGAATACGAAGATTCTGGGCTGTCAGGATATCTGAGCTTCTATTAATAGTTAAGCTTAAAATAAATTAGCATTTCCAGCAAAAAAACAGAATCCTCTTTTAAACCTGTAATAGGAACAATTTAGACGATATGCAAATATTGTACTGACTCGGAATAATTCACTCTGTTTTTGCTGTGGAATCCCAAAGTCTTACAGAACAGGAGGAGACCATTCAGCCCCTCATTGCTTGTGGCAGCTCTTTCAATAAGCTATCCATTTAGTTCCATTCCTTCCGCTCCTTTCCCATCTCCCACTAATTTCTCCCCTTTGTACATAAATCCAATTCTCCAATGGAAATTCCGATTTAATCTGATCCACCAGCCCTCCACACTATGCTTCCCAGATCACAACAGCTCGCTGCAAAAACAATGTTTTCCCCATTCCCCCCCCGGCTGGTGCTTTTACTGATTCTCTTCAATCTGTGTCCCTTTGGTTACCCCCCTCCACCCCACCATCAGAAAACCCGGTCCCTGTTCACTCTGTCACATTATGAATATCAAATATTGTGTGTGTGTGTGTATAGATTTCACATAAGGAAGGTGTGTAATACACATTGATAGAAACATAGAAACTAGGCCTTCGAGCCTGCTCCACCATTCAGTTTGATCATGGCTGATCATCGAATTCAATATCCTGATCCTCCCCTTCCCCCCCACATATCCCTTGATCCCTTTAGCCCCAAGAGCTATATCTTAATTTCTTCTTGAAATCAGACAACGTTTTGTCCTCAACTACATTCTGTGGGAGTGAATTCCACACATTCACCACCTTCTGGTGAAGAAATTT
This sequence comes from Mustelus asterias, assembly GCF_964213995.1. NCBI lineage: Eukaryota > Metazoa > Chordata > Chondrichthyes > Carcharhiniformes > Triakidae > Mustelus > Mustelus asterias. Next base: position 82,035,334 of record NC_135813.1, on the reverse strand, counting down.
CTCCTCACCTCAGTTCTAAAATCCTGAAACTATGACCCCTAATTCTGGACTCCCCCACCATTGGGAACATTCTTTCTGAATCTACCTGGTCTAATCCTGTTAAAATTTTATAAGTTTCTATGCAATTCCCTCTCACTCTTCTAAACTCCAGTGAATATAATCCTAACTGATTTAGTCTCTCCTCAGACCTGCCATCCCAGGAATCAGCCTGGCAAACTTCTCTGTACTCCCTCTATAGCAGGGACATCCTTCCTCAGATAAGGACACCAAAACTACGCACAATACTCCAGGTGTGGCCTCACCAATACCCTATACTCTCGCTATGAAGGCCCACATACAATTTGCCTTCTTTACTGCCTGTTGTACCTGCACGCTTACTTTCAGCGATCATAGAATTCCAGCCCAACACAAGCCATGCAGTCCATCAGTCCTTCACTCCCCGCACCCTCTAATATCCCACCCAGTTTAATCTCACTCTCCCCCTCACTCCCCGCATCCTTTAATATCCCACCCAGTCGAATCCCACTCTCCCCCTCACTCCCCACACCCTTTAATATCCCACCCAGTCTAATCCCCACTCTCCCCCTCACTCCCCACACCCTTTAATATCCCACCCAGTCTAATCCCACTCTCCCCCTCACTCCCCACACCCTTTAATATCCCACCCAGCCTAATCCCACTCTCCTCCTCACTCCCGCACTCTTTAATATCCCACCCAGTCTAATCCTACTCACCCCCTCATTCCCCGCACCCTTTAATATCCCACCCAGTCTAATCCCCACTCTCCCCCTCACTCCCCACACCCTTTAATATCCCACCCAGTCTAATCCCCACTCTCCCCCTCACTCCCTGCACCCTTTAGTATCCCACCCAGTCTAATCCCCATTCTCCCCCTCACTCCCTGCACCCTTTAATATCCCACCCAGTCTAATTTCACTCTCCCCCCTCACTCCCCGCACCCTTTAGCATTTGTTTTATTTAACGTCTCATTAGCTTTTTACTGATTGGGTATCCAATTTGCCAATATTAAACTATTCACAAGTCTTCATATGAAATGACAAGTCACAAATTTGATTCGACGCTCCTATTAATCTGCCCGGTAGTTAAAACGGAGCAACACAGTTATAAATCACACCAGCCACCCAGAAAAGTAATTATCCCAACTCCTTAACCTTGGCTTTGCTTCAGAATTTATTTCATTCCTGCCAGTCACAGACTCACTGCCAGGATGTTTAGACTGAGTCTTCGTATGAAGCAGAATTGGACAGTACGCAGCAACATCTCGACAAAGATAGACCCCAGTTCATGGAATTCAGCTTCTCCTCTCCCGATCGTCACATGATACAATGATAACGTTACCAATAATCGCAGCGATCGATCTGCATCAACCCGTCTACAGCAGAGCAGGACCGGAGAGGAGGAAATCCCCAGCAGGGGAAACCAAATGTCCAAAGTCACCTTTCCCAGAGCGCCCTCCATTCGCCCACATCAGGGGGCGATTAGCCCAGCGGGCCCGGGAGACTCGGGCAGAGGCCATTTAGTAGATTCCCCACTGGGCGCAACGGCCTCCGCGACTCCGAGCACCGGATTTCCAGCGCCATCAGAAATCAACATGGAATGCACTAATTATTTAAGTACTTATTTAAATACAATTTACATCGAATTAGCAGGCTCGGACTGAATCCTCCGGGATGGCTAGAATCCCCCGCACCACCGCCCCCCCACCACCCCCCACCTCCCCAGCCAGGAGTGGTTCACACCAGCGGGGTTCACTATAGTTCCCCACTTGTTCGGCTGCTGCAGCCTGACCCCCCTGAAGTGAAGGGAGGCCATTGAGATCCCCCCCAGAGGTTCGGGGGTAAAGAGGTTGCCCTCTGGGCATCGTCAGCCTGGAGGTGCCAGCCTGTACTCCTGGCACCACCCAAGGGGCAAAGTGGCAATGCCCAGGGGGCACTGCTCACCGGGCATCGGATGGGGGGGCGGCCTGCCAGCTGGGGAGGGGGGGGAGGTGGTGGTCAGGCTGCCGGTGGGGTGATCGGGGCTTCAGGGAGCGGTGGGGTCGAAGCTGGCGCGTGCATGTTTGGGGGGGCCAGCAATTGGGAAGGTGGGGGTCACACAGCCAGCATTGGGGGGGGGGGGGGGGTTGCTGAGCTGTCCAGCAATCGGGAGGCCAGCAGTGTGGGGCTACTGCGCATGCGCCAATCTCGGCACTGACAGATCAGCACACGCTCAATGGCCCATTCAGCGCTCTGCTGCCCGCCTCTCCAGCGGGTATAGGGCCCTGATTTTCACCATGATTCATGTTAAGGCACTCTGCACTGATGAATGGGAGATTCATTTTGAAACTCCCACTGAAAAAGCCAGCCAGATTTACTCCAGTGTTTACACAAATACGACGCTTAGAATTTTTTTGGGAGAGTCGCCCCCCCCCCCCCAGTCTCTGACTACTGTTTGAAGTTTATTTATTAGTCACAAGTAGGCTTACATTAACACTGCAATGAAGTTACTGTGAAAATCCCCTAGTCACCACACTCCGGTGCCCGTTCAGGTACACTGAGGGAGAATTCAGCATGGCCAATGCACCTAACCGGCATGTCTTTTGGAGTGTGGGAGAAAACCCACGCAAAAACGGGGAGAACATGCAGACTCCGCACAGACAGTGACCCAAGCCGGGAATCGAACCCAGGTCCCTGGTGCTGTGAGGCAGCAGTGCTAACCACTGTGCCACCGTGTCACCCCTGAATGAAGACTGAATGAAGTCATTGCGATCTTCAGTAGGCTAACAATATATATTTATTAACTACAGGATCTATTTACAAATGTACAGTAAAGGGAGCTGTCTCCATGCTTGCCTCTACACACAGCTCTGTCAACACCAAAGTAATTCAGACAACACAAAAAGCAGAATACTGCTGGAAATCTGATGGAAATCGGAAACAAAAACAGAAAATGCTGGAAATCCTCAGCAGGTCAGGTAGCGTCTGTGGAGAGAGAAGAAGATCTGGGGGGGCAATTTTCCCATCCCGCCCACTGAATTGTAGCGGGCTGGGGAGGGGGGGGGTGGTGGGGCAGATCATGCAAAGGTTCGTCGACCTCGGGCAGGGTTTTCCAGTTTTGGTGTGAGCACGGCTGGAAAATCCGCCCCAAATGTTTCAGGTCAATGATGAATATTTTCAGTATAATTCAGACTCCATTTTACAATCATTTCATAGAATCATAGAATCTACGGCACAGAGACAGGCCCTTCGGCCCAAACTGGTCCATGCTGACCAAAATGTCCATCCAATTTAACCCCATTTGCCTGCATTTGGCCCATATCCCTCTAAGCCTTTCCTATCCATGTATCTGTCCAAATGCCTTTTAAATGTTGTCAATGCCGCTGCCTCAACCACTTCCTCCGGCAGCTCATTCCACACACGCACCACCCTCTGTGTAAAAAAGTTGCTCCTATGGTTCCCATTAATTCTTTCCCCTCTTAACTTAAACCTGTGCCCTCTAGTTCTCGATTCCCCAACCCTGGGAAAAAGACTGAGTGCATTCACCCTATCCGTGTCTCTCATGATCTTATACACCTCTATAAGATCACCCCTCAGTCTCCTACGCTCCAAAGAAATCCAATATGCTCCATTCACTGTGAAAGTCCTACCGTGATTTGATTTTCCAAAATGCAACACCTCAGACTGATCTGTATTGAACTCCATTTGCCATTTCTTGGCCCACTTCCCCAACTGATCAAGATCCTGCTGCAATTTTTGATAACCTTCTTCACTGTCTATAATATCATTTATTTTAGTGTCATCTGCAAACTTACTGGTCATGCCTTGTACATTTTCATCTGAATCATTCTTATAAATAACAAACAGCAATGGGACCAGCACTGACCCCTGAGGCACACCAGTATTCACAGGCCTCCAGTCCAACAAGCATCCTTCCACCGTTACCCTCTACTTCCTACCGTCAAGCCAATTTTCCACTAGTAGGAAAAACTAGAACCAGAGGGCACAACCTCAGGCTAAAGGGACGACCCTTTAAACAGAGATGAGGAGGAATTTCTTTAATCAGAGAGTGGCGAATCTGTGGAACTCTTTGCCGCAGAAGGCTGTGGAGGCCAGGTCATTGAGTGTCTTTAAGACAGAGATAGATAGGTTCTTGATTGATAAGGGGATCAGGGGTTATGGGGAAAAGGCAGTAGAATGGGGATGAGAAAAATATCAGCCATGATTGAATGGCGAAGCAGACTCAATGGGCCGAGTGGCCTAATTCTGCTCCTATGTCTTCTGGTCTTCTGGTCTTATAATTGTATATCCAATTTGCCAGCTCTCCTTGGATTCCATTTCATTTCATTCCATCCCGCCCCGCCCACTATGATTCCCGTGGTATGCGAGATGGGAACATTCCAATCGTAGAGTGATTTGCAGACTGAGGAGTTGGGATATGGGCAACTACAGTACTACAGCACCACCACTGGTGGGAGAGTGTCATTACCATGTGACATGTTTACATCGATAGTTCCCAATAGAAATGGACATGTAGGAATAATGTAAAACAAGCCTTAATCCTCGGGTGTACAAAAACATATTAATAGGAATTAAGATTTTGTAGGCGTGTAAGATATTGATATATTTAATGCAAGCTGCATTAACCATTGATAAATTTGCATCTCAATTTACAATATTTTGTCAGCCTCGACCCTTGACCCTGATTATTGTCCACTCATTTCCAATTCAGGAAGTTGTGGGGTCAGTCCTCGCTCTGGGGCTCCGTCCATACCAAGAATAAGGAAGATCTGTGGAGACACTGCAGGAGCTGGGAATGTTTTCCTTAGAGCAGAGAAGTGGAGATTTGACAGGATAAATAAGGAGAAAGTGTTTCCAGTGGTTGGAGGAACTGTAACGCAGATCAAAGATCACCTGGAGGGCACATGCCTGGACTCAGGGGGGAAATTAGAATTTGAGGTTGTTGTGATCTGGAACGCGCTGGTTGGAAGGGCAGCGGGAGCAGATTCAATCTCCAGAATTCTGCCATTCCTCCTGCCACGGAATCGGAGCAGGCAAGGGGCTGACAATGGAAATGTCCATTGACCTTGGGTGGGAATTTCCAGTCTCGTGCGAGCGAGGCCATAAAATCCCACCCCGTAACTTTCAAAAAGGAACCGCACAAATACCGGAAAAGGAAAGATATTAGCCGGGTGTGTGAGACTAATTGAGTAGCTCTTTCAAAAGGGCAAGCACAGGTGTGGTGGGCCAAATGGCCTTCTTCTGTATGATGGGGTTATATGAACAGGGACTTCACTTCAGGGCTATTTGATTGAGACTTGGAGGTAGCATGGGACATGCTCAGGCTATGAGGAAATACTATTATTGTTTGAAAATGATTTATTAATAAATAGTTGGTGTCTGTGTTTAGCAGGTGCTGGAGAGACAGACAGAGAGACAGACAGAGAGACAGTGCCATCTTTAGCCTTTTTGGTAAAAGGAATGTGTTTGACTGTTAACATCAGAGCGATGGTACAGAGTGAGGTGTCCAGTCTGGGGGAGGGATGGGGATGCTGTGGGATTTCTGGTTGCAAGGATTGCCTGGGGAGTCTGTGGTTCCAGGAGGCGCTGGCGATGAAGCTTGGCCAAGTGGGATCCGATTGCGATTCTCCATTTGCGAATAGCGAGCAGGTAAATCCTCTCTGTACGCAGCCCCACTCGACATCTGGTAGTTGTATTTCATTGGGCAGTGTAAGAGAGAGAGAGAGGCACTGACTGCATGCACAGCCGATTGGTTTAACCCACTGGGATGCAGGGAAGGGGATGCAGGGAATTACCCTGGTTTGAAGGAAAATTGCAGAGGTTGCGATACTGACAAGAGATGGTGAGCTTGTGAATCCAGAGCCGGGGAACTAACTAACACACCGGGGAAAGCACCATCTTCCAGTGCTGCAGTTAGCACTGGTTCTGTGATGGCTGTCTCCCAGACAGGGAATGAATCATTTCTAGCTGAACACAGACCTCAGACAGATTGTAATTCGGCGCACTGACTGGACTCTTAACTCTCAGCCGGAGCTGTTCATTCCTGAGGTAGGCTCTTTATATCTCAGCCCCTGCTGTCTGTGTGATTTCTGTGCAGTTTAATCATTTTGGTTAAGGAAGGCACCCTTGCATATGTGAGTGCAGAGTGCTGCATTGAGTGGATTATTGTTGGAAGCTTCTCTCCTCCGGCTTCTTAATGTTTTCATCCCTGCTATTGGAAGGACTGAGGCGTTTCTGTTTTAAGCAGAGGGGCTTTCGGAAAGAAAGCATTGGATTGCCTGTTGGTGATCGTGAACCGGCTGAATATTGCTACTCCCGTTTAATTTACTAGTACCTAGTCTTATTAACAACCGAATCCTCCACACTGGGGAGAGAGGCACCCTGGTTTTTGCCTCTGCATTGCTGCACACACACACATACTGAGACAGTTGTCTAATGCCAGTGTGGGAGGTTGAAGACATCAGTCTCCCCTGTAAGTAGCTCAGTGTCGAAATGAGGGCCATTTCTGCCCCTTTCCCTGGACTCACCAATGCTGCTCCCTTTACTGGCAGTGTAAGTGATGCAAGGCACTTTGTCAATGTCAGATAACGTGTGTCCATTCCTTTAGACTCTGGGGGTCATGGCAGCAATAGGAAGTGGGTAAAAAGTGCCCCAGACAGGGCAAACCGCAAGATGGATCCCTCACCTTGCCAGTGTGGCTGGCGCCTGTTACGCTGTCAGCAGAAGGGTTTTGGAGCAGGCTGTGTAATGTGGAGTCTGAGAGGCGGACAATCTCGGACAGATATGGGCACCCAGCAGATGTGTTTGAATAATGCAACACCCTCCAATGAACAGCACTGCATCAGTGGTCAAGTACAGAAGGTCAGAGTTAGTCACTGCAATGGAATCTCTTCATTGCTCTAACTAATAATTCAGGAAGAATTCCTTGCAGTGCGGGACTTGTATAGAAACATAGTAGATAGGAGCAGGAGGAGGCCATTTGGCCCTTCGAGCCTGCTCCGCCATTCATTCTGCTCATGGCTGATCATCCAACTCAATAGCCTAATCCTGCTTTCTCCCCATAACCTTTGATCCCATTCACCCCAAGTGCTATATCCAGCCACCTCTTGAATACATTCAATGTTTTGGCATCAACTACTTCCTGTGGTAATGAATTCCACAGGCTCCCCACTCTTTGGGTGAAGAAATGTCTCCTCACTTCCGTCCTAAATGGTTAACCCTGAATCCTCAGACTGTGACCCCTGGTTCTGGACTCCCCCACCATCAGGAACATCCTCCCTGCATCTATCCTGTCTAGTCCTGTTAGAATTTTATAAGTCTCTATGAGATCCCCCCTCATTCGTCTGAACTCCAGCGAAAACAATCCTAACCTGGTCAATCTCTCCTCATACATCAGCCCCGCCATCACCGGGACTTAAAGAACAATTCATTTCTCATTCTGTTTGTCATTATGCACAAGCTTGCAAAGAGTGCTCAGCACTTCCCTCTGAGCACCTTGTCGTTCTCCCATATCGGCCTACAGAATGGATAACCATTTCTAGCTAGTCTTGAAGAGTCCCTTATACACGAACCCTCTGTATATATTGAGCTAACCCTCATATTAAAATGAAACTTGCCAATTCCATCTCTCGCTGCAACAAATTCCCATCCACTTGGGTCAAAAGGCAGATTATCTTCGGACAAGAATGACAAAAAAACAAAATAACTTGCATTTATATAGCGCCTTTTGCCAGTTCAAAATGCCTCAAAGTGCTTGACGGCCAATGAAATTATTTTGAAGTGTAGCCACTGTCGTAATTATAGATTTTTATAGAATTATAGAATCCCTACAGTGCAGAAGGAGGCCATTCGGCCCATCGAGTCTGCACCGACCACAATCCCACCCAGGCCCTACCCCCACATAATTTACCCGCTAATCCCTCTAACCTATGCATCTGAGGACTCTAAGGGGCAATTTTTAACCTGGCCAATCAACCTAACCCGCACATCTTTGGACGTAATGTAAGAAACATGGCAGCAACTTGGTGCACAGCAAGCTCCCACAAGCAGCAATGTCGTAATGAGTAGATAATATTTGCTCAGATGCTGGTCGTGTTGTAATATCTCTTTAGGAAATAGCAGCATGACATTACTGGAAGGGAAATGTGTCATGTGAGCCAGTCTCAGTTTCACTTTGGCCTGTGAGCAGAACACAGCATACACAGCTCTGCCGCTGATGTCTTCATGCTTCCCACCTGTATATAAATGTTCACAGGTGCCGAGTCTAAATAAATGAACAATGTGTTTATCCAATCCCTTGTGAGCGATTGGTGTCTTTATATCATTATAAAACATGACATCGTTTTCAGCAGAGGTCAAACAGGGCAGGTACAAAGAACCATGTACCAATCCAAACAGACTGTACACAACCTTCAAACAACAAGAATAACCATCCAGTATCCCATCAAAAACATATACATATGGTCATGATACGGAGATGTCGGCGTTGGACTGGGGTGGGCACAGTAAGAAGTCTCACAACACCAGGTGTTGACCTGGTGTTGTGAGACTACTTAATATACTTGAGGTTATTGACAAAGCAGAAAATGACAGTGATGTGCACAGTGAGATGATGAGTAGTGAACGCACATTTCCATCACAAATGTTTGCCAAAGTTGGAATTACAGGTCGAGTATCCTTTATCCCTAAGTCCAAAAACTGAGCGCATCCAAAAACCGCACTCGTTTTGAACCTCGTTGACCTTTAGTGCGGGAAGTCTAATTGTTTACACTGTTTACCTTGCAATTTTTGTGGTGAACATGTCAAAAAGACCATCAGACACCCTTGTGGTTAACAATGGGAAAAGGAAAAGCATGTATAATTGCATTTAAGGAAGTAGAGTTATTGCAGAAACGTGACTGTGGTGTATCTGAGAGGCAATTGAGTGAGGGGTATGGGGTGCGTATCACCACATATACCATTTAAAGTAACAGAAAGGGGTCACTGTTTAAAAATAATGGGTTGCTCATTTAATACAGAGATGAGGAAAACCTTTGCTCTCAGAGCGTTGTGAGTATTTGGAATTCTCTTCCTCAAAAGGCGGTAGAGGCAGAGTCTTTGAACATCTTTAAGGCAGAGCTAGATAGATTCTCGATAAGCAAGGGGGTGAATGGTTATCAGAGGAGGCAGAAACATGGGCTGGAATTTTCCAGCCATTCACGCCGGCGGGATTCTCCAGTCCCGCTGCAGTGAATGGAGATTCAGCTGAGAGCCAAATTCTCTGTCCCCGTTTGCCATGGCAACAGGGCATGAACAGCCGGAAAATTCATGGCCATGGATTGAGGTTAAAAATCAGGTCAGCCACGATCTTACTGAACGGTGGAGACAGCTCGAGGGGCCGAGTGGCCCACTCCCACTCCTCATTTGTATGTTCAGATAAAGCAAATTATTGACATTTTATATTGTAAGTGATTCACAAAAGTTATTGAATAACAGGAAGACTTCACATCGGTTGGAAGATTCTGAACAAGATGGTGTTGAGATGCAGTGGATTTGTCAGCGCAGGAGTGAAAGGCTGACTGACCCATTGAATGTGCAGCAAGGTCTAACACAAAGAACTGAAGCTTGTGAATACACCACTGGCTGATGCAGAAATTCAGCAATGTCATGGTATCAAATCTGTGGAAGTTTGTGGTGATAAAGTATCTTTTTCTATTCATGGGATGTGGGCATCGCTGGCTGGGCCAACATTTACTGCCCCGCCCTAATTGCCCTTGAACCGAGTGGCATGTTTGGGCATTGAAGAGTCAACCATGTGGAGTCACATGTAAGACAGAGAGGGAGGTTAGGACGGCAGATAAAGGACGTCAGTAACCCAGATGAGGTTTTACAATTTAATGGTTTCATTGACAGATTTTTTATTGAATTCAAATTTCACCAACTGCCATGGTGGGATTCGAACCCGGAATCCAGAGCATTACCCTGGATTACCAGTCCAGTGACAATACCACTGTGCCACCACCTCCCCAGACCGTGCTGCTGCTGAAAAATGTATCGATGAGTTTGCTCTGCTAATTTCAGATGAAAGCCTTTCACCTGAACAAGTTTACACTGCCGACCAATCGAGTCTGTTCTGGTGATCAGTCCCTAGGAAAATGCTAGCAGCAGCTGAGGAGAGTGCACCAATGGGTGTTAAGGGTGCTCAGGATAGGTTGACTGTCTTTGGTTGTGCCAATGTGACTGGGGCACTCAAATAGAAATTGGCTGTAATCGGGAAGAGCAAATGTCCCAGGGAAGAAGCTTTTTCTTGAGTCGGTTGGTACGTCCTCAGACTCTTGTATCTTTTTCCCGACGGAAGAAGGTGGAAGAGAATGGTCGGAAGTTTATCACCTCGCCCACCCCGGAATCGGGGTTGGTGAAGCTCGCAGAACGGAATTCTCCGTTGGCCTTGGGTGGGACTTTACGATCTTGCCCGAGCGAAGTCGTAAAATCCCGCCGAGTATGTCCAGGGTGCGTGGGGTCCTTAATTATGCTGGCTGCTTTGCCGAGGCAGCGGGAAGTGTAGACAGAGTCAATGGATGGGAGGCTGGTTTGTGTGATGGATTGGGCTACATTCGCGACCTTTTGTAGTTCCTTGCGGTCTTGGGCAGAGCAGGAGCCATACCAAGCTGTGATACAACCAGAAAGAATGCTTTCTATGGCGCATCTGTAAACGTTGGTGAGAATCGTAGCTGGCATGACAAATTTCCTTCGTCTTCTAAGAAAATAGTTGATGGGCTTTCTTAACTATAGTGTCGGCATAGGGGGACCAAGAGTTTTTTATTTATTAGTCACAAGTAAGGCTTACATTAACAATGAAATTACTGTGAAATCCCCCTAGTTGCCACACTCCAGCGCCTGTCCGGGTCAATGCACCTAACCAGCATGTTTTTCAGCCTGTGGGAGGAAACCGGAGCACCCAGAGGAAACCCACGCAGACACAGGGAGAATGTGCAAACTCCACACTGACAGTGACCCAAGTCGGGAATCGAACCCGGGTCCCTGGCACTGTGAGACAGTAATGCTAACCACTGTGCCACCGTGCCACCCCTACCAACCAGGACAGGTTGTTGCTGATCTGGACACTAGAAACCTGAAGCTCTCGATCATTTCTACTTTAGCACCATTGATGTAGACAGGGGCATGCTCTCCACTCCGCTTCCTGAAGTCGATGACAATCTCCTTCGTTTGTTGACATTGAGGGAGAGATTATTGCCGTTGCACCAGTTCACCAGATTCTCTATCTCTTTCCTGTACTCCGCCTTGCGCTAAAATCAACTTGATAAAAACAGTGATGAAGAGGAAGACATTGTGAATCTGGTAAAGTTTCCATCGATGATTTTATTAAAATGTGTGACAGGTTGATCGATATACTCAAACAGCATGCATTTATACGTAAAATAATGTCAGTCTAAAAAATAAATGGCAGAGTTATAAAACATAAACCAACGTTGATGAGGCAGATGAAGCTGGAAGAACTATTTAAGAATGTCTCTCAGGAGAGTACGTTGACACCCTGAACCCTCTCCCACAAACAGGATCGCAGATAGTGCCACAGGTGGGAAGGAATTACAGCTCCCCTGTCTTTATTATTCAATTTATTGATAAGCCACTTCAGGATAGGTGTGAGAAGTGGAATATCGATCACACTTCTTCTCCTCTTATACACTTACATCATAATAGTGTCATTGTTCATGCCAGACCAATAGACTGTCTCTCTTGCAAATCTTCCCATCCGAAGACTACGAGGTGGCAAAGATTACATAACAGTAACTGAACACGAGCAAGCATTGTAAAAGGTTTTACTTCTTTGGAAGTATTTTTAAAAAGGAAGGACTGTTGTAAAATGCCTTTAAGTGATAAACACACACAGCTCTGCTACGGATGCCTTCAAACTTTTTACCTTTCTATAAATGTTCACATGTGCCCAGTCGAAATGAGTGTTTACCCAATCCCTTATGAGCAATTGATGCCTTTTATCATTATAACAGCATGACAATTTGAGGAGGACCTAAATATTGCCCAGGTCATCAAGGAAAATCTCCCCCCCCACCTCTTCTGGGATCACCAGTGTCCACTTGAGCAGATAAGCAGTGTCTTAATTTAACAATTCATCCATAATATGGTGTCTTCTTCCACAGTGCAGCACTCCCTCAGTACTCCAATGCAGTGACAACCTAAAGTAAAGTATATTTATTAGTCACAAGTACATTAACACTGCAATGAAGTTATTGTGAATTTCCCCTAGTCACCACCTGTTCAGGTCAGTGCACCGAGCCAGCACACCTTTCAGAATGTGGGAGGAAACCAGAGCACCCAGAGGAAACGCACGCAGACACGGGGAGAACATGTAGACTCCACACAGACAGGAAGCTGGAAAACGAACCTGGATCCCTGGCGCTGTGAGGCAGCAGTGATAACCACTGTGCTACCGCCCTTGATTTTATATTCTAATTTCTGGAGTGGGACTTGAACCCACAACCTCTGAGTCAGGTCAGCGTGCGGAACATTGAGCCACAGCTGGCACACTGTGATGGATGTGTAGTTGTTTGGTGCAGTTTCTCTGTATTCAGGTTGGTGGTACACGTGGGTATGAGGAATTCTGTCTGATTTTAACTGCCCCTAAAACCAAATATTTAACTGGCTGGAGGAACAACTCTCTTGAACTCGAATTATTTCTCCATATCCACAGTAAATGAGTCACTCTTCACAAGTGATGCGCGCCCTGGTATGTGTGCTCACTGAATAGAAATAGCAACCTGTATTTATATAGCGCCTTTAATGTGAAGAATTTATAGCATTGGCTCTCAGTCTAGCAACATCTCAACTTCCAAATTGGGGAGGCGATGGCCTAGTGGTATTGTCACTAGACTATTAATCCAGAAACTCAGCTAATGTTTTGCAGATCCAGGTTCGAAACCCGCCACGGCAGATGGTGGAATGTGAATTCAATAAATATATCTGGAATCTACTGATGACCATGAATTGATTGTCGGAAAAACCCCATCTGCTTCACTAATGTCCTTGAGGGAAGGGAATCTGCCATCCTTACCCGGTCTGGCCTACATGTGACTCCAGACCCACAGCAATGTGGTCGACTCTCAACTGCCTTCGGGCAACTAGGGATTGAATAAAAAAAGGAATTATCCTTATATTCAAATCGCTCCGTAGGCTTACCCCTCCCTATCTCTCTAGCCTCCTACAGCCCCTAGCAAGCTCAGAGATCTCTGTTCTCCCTCAATTCTGGCACATGCCTCATTTAGTGATTAAAATTGAGGATGTGCCAGAATTGAGGGAATAGAGAGACCTCGGAGCTTGCTAGGGGCTGTAGGAGGCTTGTGCTTTCAACTGCTTGGTTCTCTATACCCTGGAATTCCTTCCGGAAACCTCTCTCCCCTGCTCCCCACTCTCTCATCCTATGAGGCATTTATTAACACTGACTCTTTGACGCAGTGTTTGGTGACCAACCTTAATATCTCCTGATGTGGCTCAGTGTTTGGTTTGCAGGGCTATGGGGGAAGAGTAGCATGAGTGCGATGAATTGGACAGCTCTCTCAAAGAGCAGGCAGAACGGTTATTGTGCTGATTTATTATTGTCATATGTATTAGTATAAAGTGAAAACGTATTGTCTCTTGCGCCCAAAAGAGAGAAAATGCTGGAAAATCTCAGCAGGTCTGGCAGAATCTGTAAGGAGAGAAAAGAGCTGACGTTTCATCAAAGCTTTGACAAAGGGTCATATGGACTCGAAACGTCAGCTCTTTCCTCTCCTTACAGATGCTGCCAGACCCGCTGAGATTTTCCAGCATTTCCTCTTTTGGTTTCAGATTCCAGCATCCGCAGTAATTTGCTTTTATTATTGTTTTCTGCGCGCTATACAGACAAAGCATACCATTCATAGAGAAGGAAAGGAGAGGGTGCAGAATGTAGTGTTACAGTCATAGCTAGGGTGTAGAGAAAGATCAACTTAATGTGAGGTAGGTCCATTCAAAAGTCTGATGGCAGCAGGGAAGAAGCTGTTCTTGAGTCGGTTGGTACGTGACCTCAGACTTTTGTATCTTTTTCCCGATGGAAGAAGGTGGAAGAGAGAATGTCCAGAGTGTGTGGGGTCGTTAATTGTGCTGGCTGTTTTGCCGAGGCAGCGGAAAGTGTAGACAGCGTCAGTGGATGGGAGGCTGGTTTGCGTGATGGATTGGGCTACATTCACGACCTTTTGTAGTTTCTTGCGGTCTTGGGAAGAGCAGGAGCCATACCAAGCTGTGATACAACTAGAAAGAATGCTTTCTATGGTGCATCTGTAAAAGTTGGTGAGAGTCGTAGCTGACATGCCAAATTTCCTTTGATTGTCTGATCACACTCTGGTGAAGTACATTAGAAAGTTAAAGTGGCTATCTAAATGCAGGTTGTTGAGCTTATGGGCTATATGGGGAGTTATATAAACCATAACCGTCCCTTAGCAGCAGGGTGGGATCGAGTAATGATTCAGTCCGAGAGCTTATCAATTCAATAACCAGCATTGAATCATCGTTAATATGTTAGAGATTAATTACTGGAGAGTGTGCTTGTTCAGAGTGATGATGATAAAGCTGATCCCCTCCTCCATTGGAACCCCCAGTCTGGGGGCGAGGCATTAATGAGGTGGGGCAAAAGAAGTGTGAGAAATGGATGCACCCCAAACCCAGTCATTTAGCACATCGCCACTTGCGGGATCCTGCTGTGCGCAAATTGGCTGCCAAGTTTCCCTACATTACAAGAAGTATTTCATTGGTGGCAAAGCACTTCTGGAAATCCAAGGGCTGTGAAAGGTGCTTCAGAAATATAAATTCTAACCAATCTTCAGTTGACTTTAACTGCCCATAAAACCAGGGTAGCACAGTGGTTAGCACCGCTGCCTCACAACGCCAGGGACTCGGGTTCGATTCCTGGCTTGGGTCACTGTCTGTGTGGAGTTTGCACATTCTCCCCGTGTCTGCGTGGGTTTCCTCCGGGTGCTCCGGTTTCCCCTCACACTCTAAAGATGTGCAGGTTAGGTGGATTGGCCATGCTAAATTGACCCTGAGTGTCAGGGGGATTAACAGGGTAAATACATGGGGTTACGGGGACAGGGCCTGGGTGGGATTGTGGTCGATTCAGGCTCGATGGGCCGAATGGCCTACTTCTGCACTATAGGGATTCTATGATTCTAATCGGATTCCATGATTCTATGGAAAAAATAGTGAGACATCTGGATATAAATTCTCCCATTGGTAAGACGCAGCATGAGTTCATGAAGGGAAGGTCATGTTTGACTAATTTGGTGGAATTCTTTGAGAACATTACATGTGCAGTGGACAATGGGGAACCTGTGGATGTGGTGTATCTGGATTTCCAGAAGGCATTTGACAAGGTGCCGCACCAAAGACACATAAGATAAAGTGCACGGTGTTACGGGTAATGTATTAGCATGGATAGAGGATTGGTTAACTAACAGAAAACAAAGACTGGGGGTAAATGGTGTTTTTCTGGTTGGTGATCAGTGACTAGTGGTGTGCCTCAGGGATCAGTGTTGGGACCACAATTGTTTACGATTTACATCGATGATTTGGAGTTGGGGACCAAGTGTAATGTGTCAAAATTCGCAGATGTCACTAAGATGAGTGGCAGAGCAAAGTGTGCAGAGGATGCTGAAAGTCTGCAAAGGGATATAGATAGTCTAAGTGAGTGGGCGAGGGTCTGGCAGATGGAGTACAATGTTGGTAAATGTGAGGTCATCCATTGTGGTAGGAATAACAGCAAAATGGACTATTATTTAAATGGTAAAATATTGCAGCATGCTGCTGCGCAGGGGGACCTGGGTGTCCTTGTGCATGAATCTCAAGGAGTTGGTTTGCAGGTGCAGCAGGTAATTAAGAAGGCAAATGGAATTTTGTCCTTCATTGCTAGACGGATGGAGTTTAAAAACAGGGAGGTTATGTTGCAGCTGTATAAGGTGCTGGTGAGGCCACACCAGGAGTACTGTGTACAGTTTTGGTCTCCTTGCTTGAGAAAGGATATACTGGAGGGGGTGCAGAGGAGATTCACGAGGTTGATTCTGGAGATGAGAGGGTTGGCTTATGAGGAGAAACTGAGTAGACTAGGGCTATACTCGTTGGAATTCAGAAGAATGAGGGGAGATCTTATAGAAACATATAAGATTATGAAGGGAATAGATAAGATAGAAGCAGGGAAGTTGTTTCCACTGGCAGGTGAAACTAGAACTAGGGGGCATGGCCTCAAAATAAGGGGAAGCAGATTTAGGACTGAGTTGAGGAGGAACTTCTTCACACAAAGGGTTGTGAATCTGTGGAATTCCCTGCCCAGTGAAGCAGTTGACGCTACCTCATTGAATGTTTTTAAGGCAAGGATAGATACATTTTTGAACAGTAAAGGAATTAAGGGTTATGGTGAGCGGGCGGGTAAGTGGAGCTGAGTCCACAAAAAGCTCAGCTATGATCTTATTGAATGGCGGAGCAGGCTCGAGGGGCTGGATGGCCTACTCCTGCTCCTAGTTCTGACATTCTTATTCTATGAAAAGTGTGTGGTGAGTTTTCACAGTCTAATCTTGTCTTTGAATGCTCTCTGCGTGTAGACTAATATAAATCCGTGGGTTGAGCTCTGAGCTCTCTGTGTGCCACCAATCTCGGTGGGTCAGTGAGCAATTAAAGGCAGACTCACTATGAGCAGATTAATTAATCTCGGTTGACACTGATCTTCACATTGTCATTCTTTATCATTTGATAAAATTAAACCTGTGCATTTTTAAAGTTTGGACTTTGATGGTTGACATGAGAATCAGAGTCACATGTGCAAGTCTGGACGTTCTTTCACCATGTGTCTACATCAATATATCATTTTCATATTCAGATCAGAGCTCCCTTTTCCTTGAAACTTATATCTTCAGGTGTGGAATGAATGGTCTTATCATGGCACATAAGTAAGCAAGCGCGCAGGTACAGCAGGCAGTAAAGAAGGCAAATGGTATGTTGGCCTTCATAGCGAGAGGATTTGAGTATAAGGATAGGGATGTTTTGCTGCAATTGTATAGGGCGCTGGTGAGGCCACACCTGGAGTATTGTGTGCAGTTTTGGTGTCCTTATCTGAGGAAGGATGGCCCTTGTTATAGAGGGAGTGCAGCGAAGGTTTACCAGACTGATTCCTGGGATGGCAGGTCTGTCATATGAGGAGAGACTAAGTCGGTTAGGATTATATTCATTGGAATTTAGAAGAGTGAGGAGGGTTCTCATAGAAACTTATAAAATTCTAACAGGGTTAGACAGGGTAGATTCAGAAAAAATGTTCCCAATGGTGGGGGAGTCCAGAACTAGGGGTCATAGTTTGAGGATAAGGGGTAAACCTTTCAGAACTGAGGTGAGGAGAAACTTCTTCACCCAGAGGGTGGTGACTGTGTGGAATTCACTCCCACAGAATGTAGTTGAGGCCAAAATGTTGTCTGATTTCAAAATGAAATTAAATATAGCTCTTGGGGATACAGGGATATGGGAGAAAGGTGTGATCAGGATATTGAATTTGATGATCAGCCATGACCAAAATGAATGTTGGAGCAGGCTTGAAGAGCCGAATGGCCTACTCCAACTTCTAGTTTCTATGTTTCTATAATTTACATGTATCCCATTAAGCTGATATATTTCATTGGAATATGCACATCAAGCATCCCTTCCTGTGACAGTCTGTATTGTTCAGGCTAAATTCAGTGGTGAAATTTATTTGCGATTTATAATTATACAGAAGCAAAATAAGAATCGCAATCCAATGCATGGTGCAAATGTTACTTTAAGCTGTTTCTGAAACTGAAATATTAGAAATACTTAAAATCCCTTATGAGTCACGTTTCAGAATCTTGTCAGAATCTGATGTTTCTGTCTCTTTGAAGTTCCTGGCATGGATCTTGTTGGTGTAATCTGTAAAATAGTTATTACAAGAGAACTGGGATTTGCAATTCATGCAGTCTTTAGATTTCTCACATCAAAGGAGCTCTTCCTACGATCACCAAATCTATTACGAGCAAATGTTAGTTTTTGAGCATCATTTTAATGGATCTCATTATGTTCGGGCAGTTCGAAATCATTTCAATATAAATAACTTCGGATGATTTTCCTCAAGCCAATCAGTTGGGCTAGATAATCCCCACAGGAATTATAAATATTACCTGGATGTACATATCCTGCATCAACAACAGCGCTTTATTTCAGAAAGCACCAAAGAGTTTTATTCCAAATTTCCAATGTAAGTTCAAAGTAAAGTTTCATGTGACAAAGACAAGGGAGATTTTGGATTGCCGGGAGACTGAACCCTGTGTTGATCACATGGATATCTGCAGAACAGTTACATAACTCATATGCAGCATGTCTAATGGGGAGGTTGGCAGAATCACACTTAGTGATGACGTTGGCCATTGCCTTCTTCTGCAGCCCCCCTCCTTTCATCAAACTGGAACAATCAACTTTTTTTCTTTCAAGGGATCGCCCAACTGATTGGCTTGAGGAAAATCATCCGAAGTTATTTATATTGAAATGATTTCGAACTGCCCTAACATAATGAGATCCATCAAAATGACTGCTCAAAAACTAACATTTGCTCGTAATAGATTTGGCGATTGCTTGCCAGGCTCACATTTATTTCCCATTTCTAATTGCCCCTTCAGAAGGTGGTGATGAGTTGCTTTCTTGAACCGCTGCAGTCCCTGTGGTGTAGGTACACCCACAGTGCTGTTAGGGAGGGAATTCCCATGTAACTATTGCCCAAGTCCTTCTTGGTTTTGCTGCCACTGTGCGTCGGTGGTGAAGGGAGCGAGGGTTGAAGGTGGTGGTTGGAAGCAGCCAATCAAGCGGGCTGCTTTGTCCTAGATGGTGTCGAGCTTCTTGAGCGTTGTTGGAGCTGCACCCATCCAGGCAAGTGGAGAGTATTCCATCACATTCTTGACTTGCAGATGGTGGACAGGCTTTGGAAGTCAAGAGGTGAGCTACTCTCCTCAGAATTCTTAGCCTCTGACCTGCTCTTGTGGCCAGTGTCTTTTGTCCATGTTTGATCCAAGGCTGTAATGAGGTCAGGAGCTGAGTGACCCTGGCAGAACCCAAAGTGAATGTCAGTGAGCAGGTCATTGCTGTGTCAGAACTGATAGCATTGTCAACAAAATGCAAATTACAACCTGCTGCTCTGTGAACATTTGATTTGATTTGATTTATTATTGTCACATGTATTAATATACAGTGAAAAGTATTGTTCCTTGCGCACTATACAGACAAAGCATACCGTTCATAGAGAAGGAAAGGAGAGCGTACAGAATGTAGTGTTACAGTCATAGCTACGGTGTAGAGAAAGATCAACTTAATGCAAGGTAGGTCCATTCAAAAGTCTGACAGCAGTAGGGAAGGAGCTGTTCTTGAGTCGGTTGGCACGTGACCTCAGACTTTTGTATCTTTTTCCCGACGGAAGAAGGTGGAAGAGAGAATGTCCGGGGTGTGTGGGGTCCTTGATTATGCTGGCTGCTTTGCCGAGGCAGCAGGAAGTGTAGACAGCGTCAGTGGATGGGAGGCTGGTTTGCGTGATGGATTGGGCTACATTCATAACCTTTTGCAGTTTCTTGCGGTCTCGGGCAGAGCAGGAGACATACCAAGCTGTGATACAATCAGAAAGAATACTTCTGCTAGAAAACATCTGGAAAGGCAGCGATAAAGGCAAAATACCGCAGATGCTGGAATCTGACACAAAAAACAGAAAACGCTGGAAAATCTCAGCAGGTCTGACAGCGTCGGTGGAGAGAGAATGAAGCCAACGTTTCGAGTCTGGAACAAAGGGTCATCCTGACTCGAAAACGTTGGCTCTAATCTCTCTCCACAGATGTTGTCAGAGCTGCTGAGATTTTCCAGCGTTGTCTGTTTATCGGAAGGATAATAATTCTTCACTCGCTCTCAAATAGCTGCAGAGTTTTTTAAAGGCTCCGGATTATAGGGGTTAATTCGATTGGGATATTTGTTGAGCTAATGTGGGCGGATGGAGTTGAGGTAACAGGTCAGCGCTGAGGCTCGAATGCTCCATATACATTAAACATCAAAATAAAGACTGATAGTGCCGCTCTGGCAGCCATGGCACCCATGGAGAGAGAAACCGAGTTAACATCTCGAGTCTGTATGACTCCTCATCAGAGCACAGCTCTGAAGTCACACAGACTGGAAACACTGGCGCTCAGCCAAATCTCCATTCACGGCAGCAGGACCCGCTGGCGGGTACAGCCGGAAAATTCCGCCCATTAATTCTGTTTCCCTTCCCACAGATGCTGCCAGACCTGCTGAGATTTTTCAGCACTTTCTGTCTTTATTTCAGATTTTCAGCATCCGCAGTACTTTGCTTTTATTAAATCAAATACACACATCGGAACTCGACCACCGAGCCCGCCATGGAATCGGCCTGGGATAGGGTCCAACTACGGAAATCTCTGCTGACCTCGGGCGGGAATTTCCAGTCTCGCCCGAGCAAGGCCGTAAAATCCCGCCCATAATCTATTGTGGCGATTTGCCCCTCGTTTGGTTTTCCCCACAGCTGGTCTGTGGACTGTGAAGAGTAGTCTATCAGATCAGTGAACTTATCCAGTGAAATAGCGATTTGACTCAATCTCTGCCCGGTTCCCCGGCTTAGAATCCCTACAGTACAGAAGGAGACCATTCGGCCCATCAAGTCTGCACCGACAACAATCCCACCCTAGCCCCATAACCCCAAATAACCCGGCACTGAGTTGCTGCAGATGTTAAGCTCAGCAATAACAGCTGCAGGTTTTGTGGATAAATGATACGTTAACACTGTTTCAGGATTGTGATAGGGGCTGGAGGTATCCAATACAAGGTGAGCATTTTGTGTCTTGGACAGTGATTGGGTACCCGCTATTGTTGTATAGTGAGGAAGGAGCAGAGAAACTTTGGAGGAATCGGCTGGAGGCAGTATAAAAAACACAAGTTTCACCAGTTGGAACCAGTTTCCTTTCAATGAAGATTTACAGTTAGATGGTGTCCCTCCCACTCCCTCCTCCCCGTGCCCCTGCAATGTTAGCGCTACAGTACCTTCAATAACTGGATCTGGCCTTTTTCCACCTCATTAGTAAGCAGGCTGATTATGATCCAATTGTTCAGTGCACTCGCCCATTGTCAACCTGCCCCCTCACCCACATTTACCTCCTCACCCACAACACCTCAAATTTAAAATTCACAAACTTGTTTCCAAATCCCTCACTGGCATAACCCCTCCCCCTGTATCCTCCTCCAGCCCTCATAACCTTCCCTATCTCTGTAACCTCCTCCAGCTCCTACACCCCCTCCCTATCTCTGTAACCTCCCCCAGCCCCACAACCTTCCCTATCTCTGTAATCTCCTCCAGCCCCTACACCCCCTCCCTATCTCTGTAACCTCCTCTAGCCCCTACACCCCCTCCCTATCTCTGTAACCTCCTCCAGCCCCTACACCCCTCCCTATCTCTGTAGCCTCCTCCAGCCCCTACGCCCCTCCCTATCTCTGTAACCTCCCCCAGCCCCACAATCCTCCCTATCTCTGTAACCTCCCCCAGCCCCTACACCCCCTCCCTATCTCTGCAACCTCCTCCAGCCCCGACACCTCCTCCCTATCTCTGTAACCTCCTCCAGCCCCTACACCTCCTCTCTATCTCTGTAACCTCCTCCAGCCCCCTACACCCCCTCCCTATCTCTGTAACCTGCTCCAGCCCCTACATCCCCTCCCTATCTCTGTAACCTCCTCCAGCCCCTACATCCCTCCCTATCTCTGGAACCTCTTCCAGCCCCTACACCCCCTCCCTATCTCTGTATCCTCCTCCAGTCTATTGCTCTGAGCCTTGAGTAAGTCCAATTTGATCTGGAGGTGTAGAGTTGTGATCTATGGTTAAAAATTGTAAATTGCAGGTTCAGCTGTAAGGGATTTCTGAAAATCAAAGATGGTGTTGCTGTAGGCTTCTTCTCACAGGGTTTTGCTGCATTTGTCAGTTTTAGTCTGTCCCGCTTTAGTGCAATGTTCTCGGCTTTGGGAAGTGTAGAATCCCAGCTTCTGCTGGGTTCTTCAAGATATGATGTGGAGATGCCGGCATTGGACTGAGGTGGGCACAGTAAGACGTCTCACAGCACCAGCTTAAAGTCCAACAGGTTTATTTGGTAGCAAATACCATAAGCTTTCGGAGCGTGCTGCTCCTTCATCAGATCCTCCGAAGGATCTGACGAAGGAGCAGCGCTCCGAAAGCTTATGGTATTTGCTACCAAATAAACCTGTTGGACTTTAACCTGGTGTTGTGAGACTTCTTACTGTTCTTCAAGATACCCACTCAATCCCGATTAATTTTTAATGAATTATTTTTCTCTCTTTCTTTGGAGTGAGGCTCAGTTGCCGCATGTTCGGGCGCCAACTCAAAATCAGGTTCCTCAGATTCAGATTTAAACAACAATTTCAGACCACTACAGTATTTAACGTTTTTCAGTGTTCATGTTGTCCAGGAATTTAAAATGTTCAGTTTACCCCCTGCTAGCTTTATTGCCTCTGCACACTCTGGGTATTGAAGATGGGTTTCTACAGGATTCATTCTGCTGCAATGTGGAATTTAATTTCTGCCTTCAGCTTCCAAGATTTTCTATGGAGATTCTCTGTGACTTTTTTTTTCAGGTCAGAATGATTCTTTGATTTTTCGTTTAGTTTTCCAGGATTTTAATTTTCTCCTGCAGTCTCTTTGAGGTTTTGAGTTGCTCCATTCGCTGCCACCATGTTATAAGGTGTTCAGTAGGTCTTACTGAGGTATTCATAGTCTCAGGTTGTTCAACAGCGAGTGTTTATTCATTACTATGACTATATAAATTGGTATCATAGAATCATAGAAGCCCCACAGTGCAGAAGGAGGCCATTCAGCCCATCGAGTCTACACCGACCACAATCCCATCGAGGCCCTATCCCCATAAACCCCCACATATTTACCCCACTAATCCTCTAACCTATGCATCCCAGGACATTAAGGGGCAATGTAGCATGGCCAATGCACATAACCTGCACATCTTTGGAGTGCGGGAGGAAACCGAAGCACCTGGAGGAAACCCACGCAGATATGGGGAGAACATGCAAACTCCCAGGCCAGGAACCCAGGCCAGGAATCGAACCGGGAATCAAGCCAGGAATCGAACAGTAAAGGTCAATACTAGATGTTTCCATGCTTGCTTCTACACACAGCTCTGTCCAACACTACACTGAACACTGTCGGGGGTGGGGGCGGCTCATGTGTTCTATTACATTACTTTGTGAACAATACTGCAACCAGTCCAACATTAACCCTTCATGTGCCAGCGAGACCCTTATACTGCAGTACCTACTCTCAAGAATCACCTCCTAAAACCTCACTACATCTTAAAAAACATCTTGACTCTCATCCGTTGGACCAAGCCCCCAGGTCCTTCCCCACTGCAATCTCTGTCTCTCTCTTTCTGGCTCTGTATATATAATGACCTTAATCAGGCGATTGCAGTGGGCCTGTTAGAATATGAACTCCCTGATTAAGGGCCATATTGACGGGCCAATCAGGAAGCCTCTTGCTTTGTATCTAACCAGGCGTGTCAGTTCCTCTGGCACTCCTAGTGTAGACGGCTAACTGAAAGCACTCGGTACGCTGTTGTCAGACTTGTAAATAAAGGGAGTTTGGTGAAGGGACTTCTGCCTCCGAGGACTTATTACAGTATCCTTCTCGGTGACTATTTGTGAGGTTCCTTGAGGAATGTTTGTTTATGTTGAAGTCGGTGGAGAAGTCAAGCTGCTGTATGAGGCGGCAGGTTGGCTCTGGTCAAGAGTTGATGATGGTGGCCATTTTGAAAAGGATGGAACTGACAGGGAGGTGCCAGCATTCTCGACATGTATTCAGCCAAATGCTTAAAGTTTATTTATTAGTGTCACAAGCAGGTTTACATCAACACTGCAGTGAAGTCACTGTGAAAACCCAAGGAGTGAAGGGTTGGATGTTGAGGGGCATTGAGTGAGTGACAGATGGGTTTACAGAGGAGATGGGAGACAAATGGTGGGTGAAGGGAGCGGGATGAGAGATCGGGGGTTGCAAAAGCAGCTGAACAAATAGCTCTTCTTTGGATTTGACTCCATAAGTGAGCTGTCCAGCGAGAGCTCTTTGATGAAATTGACATCTGTCAAAAGGAAATAACTAAGAATTTATGCGAACATTAACGAGCGCCAAAAGTTTTACACTGAATAATAAACCCTCGACGTGTCATTTGTTCCATAAAGATCTTCTGTTGAATGTACTGTGGAAAGATATCTCCCCCAAGGAGGAGGAGGACAGGGCCAGGAGGAGGCCATTCAGTCCCTCGATGTTGTTCTACCATTCCATTCGATGCTAGCTGACTTGTGTCGTTCTACCGGCTTCGATTCCATTTCCCTTCATCTCCTCCACTAGACATTGTATCAGTTTCTGTTCGGCAATTCCCGATTGTCTCCCATCATCAGCAGCCTTTTAGACAAGAGAAAGTTCTAGATTTCTCTTCCCCTTTGTGTGAGGAACTGTCTCCTGATATCTCCAATCAACAGCCCTGGCTCCAGTTTGAAGATTCTGACGTCTTGTTCTGGCCTGTCCCACCCGCCACTCCCCCGCCCCCACCCCCTTCCCCCCACACCCCCCATCCACTCCACCCATCCCAACCCACCCCCACACCTCCCGTCCACTCCACACCCCATCCCCAAAACCTCCGCCCCCACCCATAAGACCATAAGACCATAAGACATAGGAGCGGAAGTAAGGCCATTCGGCCCATCGAGTCCACTCCACCATTCAATCATGGTTGATTTCAACTCCATTTACCCGCTCTCTCCCCATAGCCCTTAATTCCTCGAGAAATCAAGAATTTATCAATTTCTGTCTTGAAGACGCTCAACGTCTCGGCCTCCACAGCCCTCTGTGGCAATGAATTCCACAGACCCACCACTCTCTGGCTGAAGAAATTTCTCCTCATCTCTGTTCTAAAGTGACTCCCTTTTATTCTAAGGCTGTGCCCCCGCGTCCTAGTCTCCCCTGTTAATGGAAACAACTTCCCTACGTCCATCCTATCTAAGCCGTTCATTATCTTGTAAGTTTCTATCAGATCTCCCCTCAACCTCCTAAACTCCAATGAATATAATCCCACGATCCTCAGACGTTCATCGTATGTCAGGCCTACCATTCCTGGGATCATCCGTGTGAATCTCCGCTGGACCCGCTCCAGTGCCAGTATGTCCTTCCTGAGGTGTGGGGCCCAAAATTGCTCACAGTACTCCAAATGGGGCCTAACCAGTGCTTTATAAAGCCTCAGAAGTACATCCCTGCTTTTGTATTCCAAGCCTCTTGAGATAAATGACAACATTACATTTGCTTTCTTAATTACGGACTCAACCTGCAAGTTTACCTTTAGAGAATCCCCCCACCTCTCCCCAACCAGAAGGAATAGTTGTTTCTCTGTTTCATCAAATCCTTTAATCACCTTAAACACTTCAACCCCTTAATCTGCGACACCGAAGAGAATGCGAGTCTGGGCCATGCAGCGTGTGTTCGGAATTAACCCTTTCACCTCAGTATCATTCTTTTAAATGTGCATTGTGTCTCTCTCCAGGTCCAATACATCCTTCATGAGGCAGAGGACCAGTCTCTCTGCTATTGGGTAATTTGAATAGCTTTAGTTTAATTTATTATTGTCACATGCATTGGTATACAGTGAAAAGTATTGTTCTACGCAAGTTATACAGACAAAGTATACCTTTCATAAAGTACAGGGGGAGAAGGAAAGGAGAGAGTGCAGAATGTAGTGTTACAGTCATAGCTAGGGTGTAGAGAAAGATCAACTTATCAGGCAGGTCCATTCAAATGTCTGATGGCAGCAGGGAAGAAGCTGTTCTTGAGTCTCGGGAATAATTCTCATTTTGTGGAATTCTGAGATGAAATTATAACAGTGAATCAGAAAAACACTGAGGTGCAGAAACTACTGCCTGACATCACCACCATAAGTAACCGGATCAGTACTGAGGGAGTGCCGCACTGTCAGAGGGTCAGTACTGAGGGAGTGCCGCACTGTCAGAGGGTCAGTACTGAGGGAGTGCCGCACTGTCAGAGGGTCAGTACTGAGGGAGTGCTGCACTGTCAGAGGGTCAGTACTGAGGGAGTGCCGCACTCTCAGAGGGTCAGTACTGAGGGAGTGCCGCACTCTCAGAGGGTCAGTGCTGAGGGAGTGCCGCACTGTCAGAGGATCTGTACTGAGGGAGTGCCGCACTGTCAGAGGGTCTGTACTGAGGGAGTGCCGCACTGTCAGAGGGTCAGTACTGAGGGAGTGCCGCACTGTCAGAGGGTCAGTACTGAGGGAGTGCCGCACTGTCAGAGGGTCAGTGCTGAGGGAGTGCCGCACTGTCAGAGGGTCTGTACTGAGGGAGTGCCGCACTGTCAGAGGGTCAGTACTGAGGGAGTGCCGCACTGTCAGAGGGTCAGTACTGAGGGAGTGCTGCACTGTCAGAGGGTCAGTACTGAGGGAGTGCCGCACTGTCAGAGGGTCAGTACTGAGGGAGTGCTGCACTGTCAGTGGGTCAGTACTGAGGGAGTGCCGCACTGTCAGAGGGTCAGTGCTGAGGGAGTGCCGCACTGTCAGAGGGTCAGTGCTGAGGGAGTGCCGCACTGTCAGAGGGTCTGTACTGAGGGAGTGCCGCACTGTCAGAGGGTCTGTACTGAGGGAGTGCCGCACTGTCAGAGGGTCAGTACTGAGGGAGTGCCGCACTGTCAGAGGGTCAGTACTGAGGGAGTGCCGCACTGTCAGAGGGTCAGTGCTGAGGGAGTGCCGCACTGTCAGAAGGTCTGTACTGAGGGAGTGCCGCACTGTCAGAGGGTCAGTACTGAGGGAGTGCCGCACTGTCAGAGGGTCAGTACTGAGGGAGTGCTGCACTGTCAGAGGGTCAGTACTGAGGGAGTGCCGCACTGTCAGAGGGTCAGTACTGAGGGAGTGCTGCACTGTCAGTGGGTCAGTACTGAGGGAGTGCCGCACTGTCAGAGGGTCAGTGCTGAGGGAGTGCCGCAGTGTCAGAGGGTCAGTACTGAGGGAGTGCCGCATTGTCAGAGGGTCAGTACTGAGGGAGTGCCGCACTGTCAGAGGGTCAGTACTGAGGGAGTGCTGCACTGTCAGAGGGTCAGTACTGAGGGAGTGCCGCAGTGTCAGAGGGTCAGTACTGAGGGAGTGCCGCACTGTCAGAGGGTCAGTACTGAGGGAGTGCTGCACTGTCAAAGGGTCGGTACTGAGGGAGTGCCGCACTGTCAGACGGTCGGTACTGAGGGAGTGCCGCACTGTCAGAGGGTCGGTACTGAGGGAGTGCCGCACTGTCAGACGGTCGGTACTGAGGGAGTGCCGCACTGTCATTTTACAGATGCGATGTTAATCATTCTCTAAGTCACTGATGAAAGGCAGTAAAGTTGAAGTTTCTAGTTGGCCAATGGTGCTCTCCCCAGTGATGTGTAATATCCCAAAGCGCCAGTTTCAGATGAAACATTAACCTGAGGCCTCAACTGACTCAGGAGTGGACGTAAGATATCCCAGGTCCAGTATCCTGTGCACAAATTCGTTGTATCATATTTCCCACCTTATCCAGTCGACAAAGGGTCATCCAGGCTCGAAACCTTGGCTCTATTCTCTCTCCACAGACACTGTCAGACCTGCCGAGATTTTCCAGCATTTTCTGAGTCTGTTTCAGATTGATTATTGATTTGATTTGATTTATTATTATCACATGTATTAACACACAGTGAAAAGTATTGTTTCCTGCGTGCTGTACAGACAAAGCATACCGTTCATAGAGAAAGAAAGGAGAGACTGCAGAATATAGTGTTATAGTCATAGCTAGGGTGTAGAAAAAGATCAAGTTAATGCGAGGTAAGTCCATTCAAAAGTCTGACAGCAGCAGGGAAGAAGCTGTTCTTGAGCCGGTTGGTACATGACCTCAGACTTTTGTATCTTTTTCCCGACGGAGGAAGGTGGAAGACAGAATGTCCGGAGTGCTTGGGGTCCTTATTTATGCTGGCTGCTTTGCCGAGGCAGTGGGAAATGTAGACAGAGTCAATGGATGGGAGGCTGGTTTGCATGATGGATTGGGCTACATTCACGACCTTTTGTAGTTCCGTGCAGTCTTGGGCAGAGCAGGAGCCATACCAAGCTGTGATACAACCAAAAAGGATGCTTTCTATGGTGCATCTGTAAAAGTTGGTGAGAGTCGTAGCTGGCATGCCAAATTTCCTCAGTCTTAGATTGCAGCATCTGCAGGATTTTGTGTTTATATTGTGTGGGATGCGAAATGCTCTGGGGTACCCTGACATTGTGAAAGTCACTGACAGGATGTGGAATTGAAATGTAAATACGGCCGCCACGTTCCAGCTCAGCAAACTGCCTCGAGATACTAGAGCAGATCAGCTGGTTTTGTTCACTCGGGACAGTGATGGTCACTGGCAAAAGAAGCGGAAAGAAGATAAGGATGCAAACGTTTGGATGCAGCGATGGATGGAGTTAGAAAGTCAGGAGAAAGACGTGAATGGAGGCAGCAGAGTGTGATTACTAAACTGTTGATAGCAGTGGTGTATTTTCCACCTGCCAGCCTTCAGTCCATTATAAATAATTCCTAACAAATCATCAGCAGAAGCAGTGAACTGCAGCCAAGCATTTAAAAAAAGACAACTTATTCTCCAATGGTCGTGACGACTAGCAAGCTTCAAACTTGCCCGTTTCTACGATGTTTTATCCAACTCCGTGATGAAATATTGGGTTTGATTTTGGGAGCTGGAGGTTGAGGTGCAGTGAGCAGTGTTCCTACCACTGTACCAGTGAACATAGTGGTGGTGTAGTGTGATGCAGTGAGCAGCGTTCCTACCCCTGCCCCAGAGGCTCACGGTACAAGTCCCACTCCAATATTTGATTGAGTGCATTCACAATGTGGCCAAACGGGTTGCGTCTCAGCCTGTAAATCCTTCCATTTCGCCAGATGGCAGCCGGTAAGGGCCGGAGAGTTTCCTGCTCAGCCACACTGTAGAATCATAGAATCTACAGTGCAGAAGGAGGCCATTTGGCCCATCGAGCCTGCACTGACAACAGTCCCACCCAACTCCCATCCCTGTAACCCAACATATTTACCCTCCTAATCCCCCTGACACGAAGGGACAATTTATCATGGCCAATCAACCTAACCCGAACATCTTTGGAGTACGGAAGGAAACCGGTGCATCCGGAGTAAACCCACGCAGACACGGGGAGAACATGCAGACTCCACACAAACAGTGACCCAAGGCCAGAATTGAACACGGGTCCCTGGCACTGTGAGGCGGCAGTGCTAACCACTGTGCCACCCAAGAAGGCAACAGCAAACAATGCATCTCTTTATAAAGCGTAATCATAGACTGATCCAATGGAAGTCCATGGTCACCAATGTTCTCTTAGGGCCTGATACCTGCAAGAGGGTCCTTGAAAGAGTGAATTATCATTGATGGGTCCTTTTACATCCTATGAGAGGGTCAGTACTGAGGGAGTGCCGCACTGTCAGAGGGTCAGTACTGAGGGAGTGCCGCACTGTCAGACGGTCAGTACTGAGGGAGTGCCGCACTATCAGAGGGTCAGTACTGAGGGAGTGCCGCACTGTCAGAGGGTCAGCACTGAGGAGTGCCGCACTGTCAGAGGGTCAGCACTGAGGGAGTGCTGCACTGTCAGAGGGTCGTACTGAGGGAGTGCCGCACTGTCAGAGGGACAGTACAGAGGGAGTGCCGCATTGTCAGAGGGTTAGTGCTGAGGGAGTGCCGCATTGTCAGAGGATCAGTACTGAGGGAGTGCCGCATTCTCAGAGGGTCAGTACTGAGGGAGTGCCGCACTGTCAGAGGGTCACTAGTGAGGGAGTGCTGCACTGACAGAAGGTCAGTACTGAAGCAGTGCCGCACTGTCAGAGCATCAGTACTGAGGGAGTGCTGCTCTATCAGAGGGTCAGTACTGAGGGAGTGCTGCATTGTTAAAGGGTCAGTACTGAGGGAGTGCCGCACTGTCAGAGGGTCAGTACTGAGGGAGTGCCGCGCTGTAAGAGGGTCAATACTGAGGGAGTGCCGCACTGTCAGAGGTGTTGTCTTTCAGATGAGGTGTTGAAGCATAGTTCTGTCTGCCCTTTGGTGAATGTTCAGTGGTGTACAGAATAGTTTACCCGGAAATAAGCATCACTAAAAACACATTATCTGGTTATTATCACATTGCTGATTGTGGAATCTTGCTATGCACAAATTGGCGGCCACATTTCCTGCATACAAAACTTCAAAGCGTGTTTCATTGGCTGTAAAACACTTAGGGATATCTTGAGATTGTGAAAATTTGTGTTTTTTCTTAATTGCTGGACCAAAGAAGAGAATGCATGAATTGGCTCAAAGGGCTGAATGGCCTCTCCATTTCTATATACTAAAAGAATATTATTCTCCTGCTCAGATCTTTATGTTCCTGTGCACCTCATTTCGAAGTTAAGTTTTGCTGTTGCTATTTTTAGATTCACAATTCTCTTGCAGATTGAAGTTGTTGGAATTTAGCCTTGAGTCTCATCCATTTCTGCTCCAGTTCTCTGGTGGAGGGAGAACCTTGCTTTCTGATGGACCAGATGACGTGTCTGATCTTCCCCAGGGGGGCTTACGACCACATTTATAGGCTGTAATCAGGTTCTGATTGGTTGTTTGACCCTGAGATGACTGCTGACCTTATGTTCACATTGTCAGTGAAATTGTCCATTTCCTCCTCTGGTGTCCCCCCCCGCCCCGGTGCCGCTTCTCATCTGCTGCTGAAACTCTCGTTCATGGTCATTGCCATGCCTGCACCTGGTTGGTGTCTCTCCTCTGTAAACTCCACTGTCAATGTCTTAATTTACGTGGTATGTCAAATTAGCTCAGTTGGCTGAATGACTGGTTTGTGATGCAGAGTGATGCCAACAGCGGGGGTTCAAATGCCCATACCGGCTGAGGTTATTCACAAAGGTTCCACCTTCTCAACCTTGCCCCTTGTTGGAGGTGTGGCAATCCTCAGGTTAAATCGCCACCACTCAGCTCTCCCCCTCAAAGAGGAGAGCAGCCTATGGTCATCTGGGACTATGTTGACTTTAATTCACACCAAATCCTGCCTCCTTCCTGTGCTCACTGACCTACACTGGCCCCCAATCAAGCAATGCTTCAATTTCTAAAGTGATCATCCACATTTTCAGATCCCTTCATGGCCTGGTCCCTTCCGATTTCAGTAAACTCCCACCACCTTTTACAGATGCACCGTAGAAATCATTCTTTCTGGTTGCGGCACGGTAGCACAGTGGTTAGCACTGCTGCTTCACAGCTCCAGGGTCCTGGGTTCGATTCCCGGCTCGGGTCACTGTCTGTGTGGAGTTTGCACATTCTCCTCGTGTCTGCGTGGGTTTCCTCCGGGTGCTCCGGTTTCCTCCCACAGTCCAAAGATGTGCAGGTTAGGTTGATTGGCCAGGTTAAAAATTGCCCCTTAGAGTCCTGGGATGCATAGGTTAGCGGGATTAGCGGGTAAAATATGTGGGGGTAGGGCCTGGGTGGAATTGTGGTCGGTGCAGACTCGATGGGCCGAATGGCCTCCTTCTGCACTGTAGGGTTTCTATGATTTCTATGTATCACAGCTTGGTGTGGCTCCTGCTCTGCCCAAGACCGCAAGGAACTACAAAAAGTCGTGAACGTAGCCCAATCTATCATGCAAACCACCCTCCCATCCATTAACTCTGTCTACACTTCCTGCTGCCTCGGAAAAACAGCCAGCATAATTAAGGACCCCACGCCCCCCGGACATTCTCTCTTCCACCTTCTTCCATCGGGAAAAAGATACAAATGTCTGAGGTCACCTGCCAACCGACTCAAGAACAGCTTGTCCCCTGCTGCTGTCAGACTTTTGAATGGACTTACCTTGCATTAAGTTGATCTTTCGCTGCACCCTAGCAATGACTGTAACGCTACATTCTACACTCTCTCCTTTCCTTCTCTATGAACGGTATGCTTTGTCTGAATAACGCGCAAAAAACAATACTTTTCACTGTATGTTAATACATGTGACAATAATAAATCAAATCAGTCCCACAACCCTGCAAGATCCCTGCGTTCCACCAATCCTGGCCTCTTGTACATGCTTCATTTCAATCGCTGCCCCATTGGTTCGCCTGCCTCAGGTTTCCCCGGCCTGAAGCTCTGGCATCCCCTCCTGAAACCTCTCTCCCCTTTTAGCTAATTTTCCTTCTCCAAGACACTCTTTAAAAGTGACCTCTTTGACGATACTGTGTCTACAAGAAATATATTTGAGTCATGCTTCTGTGCTGAATGTGTTTACCAGTCCCTTCCATTTTACTGGTGCCGTTCGGTCTGGATCCAGCAGGACTGTACTGTTACTGCAACAGCATAATTGATCTGAATTGATACAATGTTGGTTTTAATTTGAACTAATGCAGGGTTCTGTTGTTTGTGTTTTCCACTGGGATGTTTCAGAGTGGGGTTTGATTTGGTCGATTGACATTCAGGTGAGGTCATATGACTGGGTACAGCGAGGCTTTCACAGAGGACTCAAGCTCTATCAGCTTTTGGGAATTTTGGAGAGAGGGTACTTTCTCGGTATCTCTTGCTCTGCTTGAAGTGGAGACTGGAATCTGCCCAAAAAAAAGCCTTTTTCTCTGAGATTCCATTGTTTGGGGGTGGAGCTTTCTCTGGAAGTTGCTGGGGACGAATTAGAAGATTGGGGTCTGTCTGGATCACTCTCCAGAAGTGTCAAAAGGCTGGAAATCTAGTCCCTACATAAGCATCTTTGGTTTCTGTGCTGACTGGTTCGAAAGAAGTGTTTCATATCTGTGGGGATACTGCTGAATTGGAACAACAGAGATAGCTAGCTGTTAAGAATTATACTTTGTTATCTTTAAGTATTTTAATTTGTAAAAGTTATGCGAATTCTTTTTGTTATATTCTAAGTGTGTTCATAAATAAACTTTGTTTGATAAAAGCTTCCTAGTGAGTCACTAGAATCATGCCTGGGGTGAGACACCTTATGCTCACCCTAATGCCAAAATCAAATGTAAAACTTAGCATCTAGGCTAAATTCATAAAACACCTCGGAGTTTCTGATCTGGTCCCTAACGCTCAGCATTTGACCATTTCTCCTTGTGTCTCCTTGTGTGACACAGTGACAAGCTTTGCTTTTTAACACTCCAGTGAAGCACCTTGGGATATTTTACTACATTAAAGGTGCTATATAAATGCAAGCTGTTGTTGTTGTTTCGATCTAAGTATTTGTTGCACTTGTTTCGTGTCACAGTTACAAAATGTTGGATCCACATCTACACAGGTCCAAGTGACACCCACAATATACACACCACTCGACATCAGCCTGAAATAAAAACAGAAAATGCTGGGGAAACTCAGCAGGTCCTCCTTGAGTAAGAGTCATCCGTACTCAACACGTCAGCTCTGTTTCTGTCTCCACAGAAGCTGCCAGACCTGCTGAGTTTATCCAGCATTTTCTGCTTTTATTTCCGATCTCCTACACTCGCAGTATTCTGCGTTATTTCTGCATCTGTTTGGTCAGTCGGTGTGCTGTACATTTACAATGTCACCTTTTGGGACAAAATCTGCTTCAAATTAAAAAAGACCCCACAAGGCTGTGTTCTCAGCCCCCTACTATACTCCTTATACACCTAGGACTGTGCAGCCAAATTCCCCGCCAATTCGATTTTCAAGTTTGCTGACGACACCACCGTAGTGGGTCGGATCTCAAACAATGATGAGACAGAGTACAGGAATGAGATAGAGAATCTGGTGAACTGGTGCAGCAACAATAATCTCTCCTCAATGTCAACAAAATGAAGGAGATTGTCATCGACTTCAGGAAGCGTAAAGGAGAACATGCCCCTGTCTACATCAATGGGGACGAAGTAGAAAGGGCCGAGATCTTCAAGTTTTAGGTGTCCAGATCACCAACAACCTGTCCTGGTCCCCCCATGCCGACACTATAATTAAGAAAGCCCACCAACACCTCTACTTTCTTAGAAGACTAAGGAAATTTGGCATCTCAGCTATGATTCTCACCAACATTTACAGATGGACCATAGAAAGCATTCTTTCTGGTTGTATCACAGTTTGGTATGACTCCTACTCTGCCCAAGACCACAAGAAACTACAAACGGTCGTGAATGCAGTCCAATCCATCACGCAAACCAGCCTCCCATCCATTGACTCTGTCTACACTGCCTGCTGCCTTGACAAAGCAGCCAGCATAATTAAGGACCCCACGCACCCCGGACATTCTCTCTTCCACCTTCTTCTGTCGGGATAAAGATACAAAAGTCTGAGGTCACGTACCAACTGACTCAAGAACAGCTTCTTCCCTGCTGCTGTCAGACTTTTGAATGAACCTACCTCGCATTAATTTGATCTTTCTCTACACCCTAGCTATGACTGTAACACTGCATTCTGCACTCTCTCTTCTTCTTCTCTATGAACGGTATGCTTTGTCTGTATAGCGCACAAGAAATAATACTTTTCACTGTATGTTAATACATGTGACAATAATAAATCAAATCAAAAATCAAAAATACAAGCTTTCAAAATTAAATTCTACAGAAAAGCGTCAACTCACATTTTTCTAACACACCTGTCATAACCTCAGCTCATCACAATGTGCTCTCCAGCCAGTGAAATCATAGAATCATAGAATCCCTACAGTGCAGAAGGAGGCCATTCGCCCCAATGAGTCTGTACTGACCACAATCCCACCCAGGCCCTATCCCCATAACCCCACATATTTACCCTGCTAATCCCCCTGATACTAAGGGGCATTTTAGCACGGCCAATCCACCTAACCTGCACATCTTTGAACTGTGGGAGGAAACCAGAGCACCTGGAGGAAACCCACGCAGACACGGGGAGAATGTGCAGACTCCGCACAGACAGTGACCCAAGGCTGGAATTGAACCCGGGTCCCTGGCGCTGTGAGGCAGCAGTGCCACCGACCCGGTCACTAATGGAACAGAAACATAGAGGGTGGGAATTTCCAGCTGCGCTCTCCCCAAAACCGGAGAATCCCACCCGATGTCAACGGACCTTTCCGTGGTCGCCCCCCCCGCCCCGCCCGCCCGCTACGATTCCCTTGGCAGACGGGACGAGAGAATTCCCCCCAGAATTGTGCACTGCAGAGGGAGGCTAATTGGCCCATCATTTCTGTGCTGCTTCTTGGAAAGATCTGTTTAATTCATCCCACTCCTCTGCTCATTCCCCATAACCCTGCAATTCTTTTCCTTTCCTCTTGCGTCCTCACTTGCGGGTTGTACGTTAACTCGTGGTTCCTTTTGACCGAGTACAGCCAAATCTGTTCAGCAATCCACACTGTTCATTATCTCGCCATTCAGGAGGGACTCTGGTTCACTATTCCTCAGAGCGCAGTACAGTGCCTCCTGACTGGGACCCGCACGCTTCACCTGCCACCTTCCTGGCCACTCGCTTAGCCTGTCTAACTCCCCTTACATAGAGACAAAGGAAACAGGAGCAGGAGGAGGCCATTCGGCCATCTGAGCCTGTTCTGCCATTCATTGTGATCATGGCTGATCATTCAACTCAAACCCTCAGGGAACACCAGCAGGACACCAGGGGAGCCCAGCAGGACAACAGGGGACCCCGCAGGACATCAGGGGACCCCAGCAGGACATCAGTGGGTCCCCAGCAGGATATCAGCAGGACACCAGGGGACACCAGCAAGACCCCAGCAGGACCCCAGCAGGACACCAACAGGACACCAGCGGGACATCAGCAGGACACCAGTGGGACACCTGGGGACACCAGCAAGACACCAGAGGACACTAGCAGAACACCAGCAAGAAACCAGGGGACGCCAGCAGGACACCGGCAGGACTCCAGCAGGACACCAGCAGACACCAGTAAGAGCCCACGGTGACTTGGCTGCAAATGGTGCACAGATAGCATTCTCAGAGAGCTGGGAAGTGGGTGAACAATACCTGCTGGGTTTCCTGATGCGTGACTAGGCCCCAGATTCAGGAATGATGGGAAAGGGTGAAACACCCTCATTACAAACACTCAGTGATGACACTACAGATGAGGCGATAAATGGTGTAACAGTGGCACCGCATCATCAGAATCTGGCTGGGAACAAAGTGCAATGCCTTTCATTTGCTGTGACCATGGCAACGACTAGCAGCATCATGAGCAAACAGCAAACCTGAACCCGGTGCAATGAAGCAAATATTTACAGGTGCCAGCGGTATATACAACGCTGCACACCTGTGTCCCTTCAGGACTTCTTTATCTTTCTCTGTTGCTACATCTTTCAGCGGGATGGTGCTGCGTGCTGGGTGCTGGGTGCTGCGTGCTGGGCGCTGGGTGCTGCGTGCTGGGTGCTGCGTGCTGGGCGCTGGGTGCTGGGCGCTGCGTGCTGGGGGCTGCGTGCTGGGCACTGTGTGCTGGGGGCTGCGTGCTGGGGGCTGCGTGCTGGGGGCTGCGTGCTGCGTGCTGGGCACTGTGTGCTGGGGGCTGCGTGCTGGGGGCTGCGTGCTGGGGGCTGCGTGCTGCGTGCTGGGCACTGTGTGCTGGGGGCTGTGTGCTGGGGGCTGCGTGCTGGGGTGCTGCGTGTAGGGCGCTGCGTGCTGGGGGGCTGTGTGCTGGGCACTGGGCGCTGTGTGCTGAGCGCTGCGTGCTGGGTGCTGCGTGTTGGGTGCTGCGTGCTGGGCGCTGCGTGCTGGGCACTGCGTGCTGGGCGCTGCGTGCTGCGTGCTGGGTGCTGCGTGCTGGGTGCTGTGCCCTGTTGTCTGTGATGACCCTTTGGTGACCAAAGGCCCAAGGGCCCCGGCCTGCTAAGGGTCTCCTCAGAAGGGATGTAGACTCAAATGTCCGGCATGTTGCCTGCGGCCTTGGCCCACTCCCTCTTACTGGGGCTATTATTGTCCTGCAGATCGACAGGAGGATTGATTGTCATCCCAGTGAGAGCGTGGGCAGGTTAGGAACACACATGCCGATGGCAGCTCCTGAACCTTCCCCAGGAAGTGATTATCAAGCAGGAAGTGCAGCAGCTGATGGGAGATTGGCAGCAGGAAGTGACTGGCACACAATCAGTGCCCATGTCCCATCGGCTGGTGAGTGCTGAACCCAAACTGCAGGCTGACATCCCTGTGCACTCACACACTGACACTGTGTGATGTCCTATTGAGCCTCCCCTTGCAGTGAGTGGATGGTGCCACTCACCCTGGCAGAGCGCGGCAGATCCTTCATTCTCTTCCGACATTGCTGAGTGGTTCCTTGGGCTCCACAGACGTGAATCGCCATGACGACCTCCACCTAGACTGTCATGGTCAGGTGGGAGGGCCGTCCACTGCCAGACCGGGGAAACAGCAGCGCCTGCAGGCCGACCTGGAGGAGGGGTTGCAGGGAGGTGTTGCTGAGGCCACACATTGTCTGATCTGGAACATTCTGGTCTCGGCAGCAGCCCTCCCTCTCTAGAACGGCAGCTAGGCTGCTGCTCCCGGCCTGTAGCGAGTGAACTGCTGTCCGGGTGGACTTTAAATATGGCGCCTGGCCCTTCGACCCCATGAGGTAATGGCAAGGACGGCAACTTCCTGTGCATCCATCATGAGAATTGGCAAACCCCCTCGTAGAGGCAAATATAATGAGCTAAACGGCCCACAATTCCCCCACCCTCACCCCCACCCCCACCCCCGCCCACACCCTCAACACACCCCGCACCCCCAGCCCCACCTCCACCCTCCCATCCCCTCCCGCACCCTCACCCCCACCCACACCCCAACCCTCACCCCCCCCACCCCCACCTCCATGCCCTCCCGCACCCTTACCCCCCACCCAGACTCCCCACCCCCACCCTCACCCCACCCCCACCCTCAACACACCCCCGCACCCCCAGCCCCACCTCCACCCTCCCATCCCCTCCCGCACCCTCACCTCCACCCAGACTCCCCACCCCCACCCTCACCTCACCCCCACCCCCACTCTCAACACACCCCCGCACCCCCAGCCCCCCTCCCCATTCTCACTCCACACCCATCAAGCGGAGGATTCTGCTCTTTATCTCTATTTACTCGACCAAAAGCTAGCGATCATTTTGCAGACGGCTGTTAAATCCCCGCTTGACCTTTACCCCCCGCCACCGCCCCCCCCCCCCCCCGACCACCCCCCCCCCCCCACACCCTGTCCAGCCCCTCCAGGAGGCATGAGGTTTGACATTTTGGAGAGCTGGTTGCTGAGGGGGAGACACTGTATTTACTGGTGCAGTAACTGGAGCGAGGCTGGGATCACTCTGTCACAGAGGGAGTTTTCACCATCCTTCATTCTGAAGCATTCCTGATCAAACAGTCCGAGCATTCTGGCAGAGTTTGAGGGGCAGGCTCAGGCTGTGAGGCCACCAGCTGGAAGGACAACTCATTACCCAGCCTGGCTCCCAACTTCAGGAGACGGGCAGATGGGGTGGGGTGGGTGTTGTGATCATTAACGCGTGATTGGGAATGCTGCACATTAAATCAAGATATTGGGGAATAAAGTGCCTTTCTCTCCAATGATTGAATCCCCGGTGAACTGCATTCATGCCTGAGTGGAATTATGACCTGATTGAGACTGCGTTTGCTTCAATACAACACAATCAAAATCTCATCGGAGATAAGCATTACACTGAATATACAGCACGCAAAAAGCCAATGGCCAACCAATCACGCAATCCCTACAGTTCAGAAAGAGGCCATTTGGCCCATCGAGACTGCACCGACTCTCTGACAGAGTACCTTACGCAGGCCCTTTCCCCACCCTATCCCCGTAGCCCCACACATTTACCATGACCAATCCACCTAACCAACGCATATTTGATTTGATTTATTATTGTCACATGTATTAGCATACAGTGAAAAGTATTGTTTCTTGTGCACGATACAGACAAAGCATACCGTTCATAGAGAAGGAAAGGAGAGAGTGCAGAATGTAGTGTTACAATTATAGCTCGGGTGGAGAGAAAGATCAATTTAGTGCGAGGTCGGTCCATTCAAAAGCAGCAGGGAAGAAGCTGTTCTTGAGTCGGTGACTTTAGACTTTTGTATCTTTTTCCCGACGGAAGAAGGTGGAAGAGAGAATGTCCGGGGTGCCTGGGGTCCTTGATCATGCTGGCTGCTTTTCCCCGAGGCAGCGGGAAGTGTAGACAGAGTCAATGGATGGGAGGCTGGTTTGGAACACTAAGGGGCAATCCATACTTCATTCCAGTCTCTTCCCAAGTCTACATCTCACTCCATCAACATATCCTTCTAATTCCCTTTGTTCTCCTCAGCTTCCCCAGCAATGCTGTTCACCGCTAGCACTCCCCGTGGGAGCGAGTTCCACAATCTCACCACTCTCTGGGTAAAGACGTTTCTCTTGAACCCGCAATTGGATTTATTCGTGACGTTCTCATATTTATGGCCCCAGGTCTGGACTCGCCTTCAAATGGAACCATCTTTAATCTGCCTACGCTGGCAAACCCGATGATAATGTTCATGGCTAGCAAGGTCACCTCTCAACATTACCCTTCCGAGAGTTACAAAAACCAACTCAATCTTTCCTTAATACAGCAGAACCGGGAAACCGGTTGCTATACAAAGAATGTATTTTTTATGAATTCTGTGTTGTTTTTGATTATTGTAATGATTTTAAATGTGCTGTATATTATTTTAAATGTGTTGTTTATAATGGCATGTTGCCTGCACAAGGTATTTGCATTTTAAATCAGTGGTGTCATTTAGACACTGCAGAGTGACTAACTGGATAGGAACAGGAGGAGGCCATTCAGCCCCTTGAGCTGTTCCGTCACCATTCGGTGATCTGCAACCTAACACCATCGACCCACCTTGGCTCCATTTCCCTTGATGCTTTGGGTGAACAAAGCTCTATTGACCTCAGATATAGAATCATTAATTGAGCCCCTGGAGTCGACAGCTTCTTGTAGGAGTCAGTTCCACATTTCTACTGTCCTTTGTGTGAAGAAATACTTCTTAACTTCTTTCTTGAATGTTAGGTTTAAGGTTCTGTCTCCTTGCTGTGGACTCTCCCCCGCCGGCCATCCCCCACACGGCCAACAGAAAAAGGTTTCTCCCTCTCTACCCTCTCACTTCCGTCCCAAATCCCAAAAACCTCAGTGAAATCACACCTTAATCTTCTATGTTCCAGGGAATATAAACCTAATTGCTGTAATCTCTCATAATCTAACCCCCCCCCCCGCCCCGCGTCCCCACCACCCCCAATCTTCACTGTTCCTAGCCAGCCTGATCAATCCTTTACAGAGTCACACAGTGCAGAAAAGGCCCTTCCGCCCATCAAGTCAGCACCGACAATATCTACCACTAAAGTCGCACTAATCCCATTTTCCTACGCTTGTTCCATATCCTTGAATGTTAGGATATTTCAAGTGCCCATCTAAATATTTTTAAAGATTATAAGGTTTCCGGCCTCCACTACCTTCCCGAGCAGTGCATTCCAGATTCCCACCACCCTCTGAATGAAAAAATACTTTCTCAAATTCCCTCTGAATCTCCTGTCCCTTCGCCCTAAAACTTTTCCCCTTCGTGATTGGTCCGTCCACCAAGGGGCACAGCTGCTCCCTACTCACCCTGTCCAGACCCCTCATAATCTTACACACCTCAATCATGTCCCCCCTCAGCCTTCTCTGCTCTAGAGAAAACAATCCGAGTCTATCCCGTCTCTCCTTACAGCTCAAATGCTCCATCCCAGGCAGCATCCTGGTGAACCTCCCCTGTGGCGAACCATCCTTCCTATAGTGAGGTGACCAGAACTGCACACAGTACTCCAGCTGTGACCTAACCAACACTCTGTACAGCTCCAACATTACCCCCTTGCTCTTATACTATGTACCACGACTGATGAAAGCAAGTGTCTATATGCCTTCTTAACTGTCCTATTCACCTGCTCTGCCGCCTTCAGGGATTTGTGGATAAGTAGCCCAAGAATCATCTATTCCTCTGAGCTTCCCAGTGTCCTGCCATTCATTAAATACCCCCTTGTCTTGTTTCTTCGCACTTTTCAGGGTTAAATACCATCTGCCACTGCTCTGCCCATCTGACCAACCCATCCATATCTTCCTGTAACCTTCGACCTTCTTCACTATTAACCACCCTACCAATCTTGGTGTCATCTGCAAACTTGCTTAACATTCCCTCCACATTTTCATCTATATCATTTATGTAGATAACAAACAATAAGGGACCCAGTACTGAACCTTGTGGTACACCACTGGACACCGGCCTCCAGTCACTCAAACAGCCTTCTACCACCACCCTTTGTGTCCTATTACTAATGATGTGGAGATGCCGGCGTTGGACTGGGGTAAGCACAGTAAGAAGTCTCACAACACCAGGTTAAAGTCCAACAGGTTTATTTGGTAGCACTGCTCCTTCATCAGGTGAGTGGGAGTTCTGTTCACAAACAGGGCATATAAAGACACAAACTCAATTTACAAAATAATGGTTGGAATGCGAGTCTTTACAGGTAATCAAGTCTTAAAGGCACAGACAATGTGAGTGGAGAGAGGGTTAGGCACAGGTTAAAGAGATGTGTATTGTCTCCAGCCAGGACAGTTAGTGAGATTTTGCAAGCTGGCGTTGTGAGACTTCTTACTGTCCTATTACTAAGCCAGTTTGTGATCCATCTCGCCAAGTTTCCCTGAATTCAGTGTGCTTCAACCTTGTCAGTCAGTCTCCCATGTGCGACCTTGTCAAAAGCTTTACTAAAATCCATTTAAACTCCATCGACTGAACTTCCCTCATCCATCACACTTTCGAAAAATTCTAACAAATTTGTTAGGCATGACTTCTCTCTGACAAAGC
Organism: Mustelus asterias; assembly: GCF_964213995.1. NCBI lineage: Eukaryota > Metazoa > Chordata > Chondrichthyes > Carcharhiniformes > Triakidae > Mustelus > Mustelus asterias. Next base: position 81,993,368 of record NC_135813.1, on the reverse strand, counting down.
CATGCTGACTATCCCCAAACGCAATGGGCTGAATGGCCTCCTTCTGCGCTGTATGAGTCTGGTAAGTAAAAAGACAGAAAGTGAGTTGCTGGCCGTGTTTTCCTCCCTCTCATTAGTTAGACATTAAATGTTCAATGAGCACCTTTGAGGACTAGAGTTACATTTGTATTCGGAGAACCCCAGCCGCAATCGAAACCAGAGTGACTCAGAAAGCTCATGAATAAATCAGCAGATTGACAATGCAGAGCTGGACACAGAGGGATGGGTGGGAGAGGCAGAGGGCCAGGCAAGAGCAGGAAGAGCCCCACAGGAAGGTCAGATGGTGCAGAAACCTGTGCAATTCCATCCTCATTTCCTGATGTGCAACATTCTTTATGGAATTCAATTGTTGGGGAGAGGAGAATTTATGGGATTTACTGGACAGAGGTGGACAAGGTCAGGAGTGGTATTAACGGAGTGACGTGCTTTTATCCCTGTGCAGTGGGGCTCAGTTTGTAGATACGTGGAGGTTGCGAAGGCCAGATTCGGCACCCCCCATCCCTCCTCCCCTTCCTCCCATGCCCCCTCCCCTCATCTCCCTTCCCCTCCTCCCATTCCTCCCTCCCCCTCCTCCCATACCCCCCTCATCCCCTCTCCTCCCCCCTCCCTCCCCTCCCCCCATTCCCCCCTCCCCCTCCTGACATACCCCCTCCCCCCCATACCCCCCTTCATCCCCTCTCCTCCCCCTTCCCCTCCCCCTCCTCCCATACCCCCCTCATCCCCTCTCCTCCCCCCTCCCCTCATCCCCCCTCCCCTCATCCCCCCCTCCCTCCCCTCCCATTCCCCCCTCCCCCTCCCTCCCATTCCCCCCTCCCCCTCCCTCCCATTCCCCCCTCCCCCTCCTCCCATTCCCCCCTCTCCCTCCTTCCATATCCCCTCCCCCTTCCTCCCATACCCCCCTTCATCCCCTCTCCTCCCCCTTCCCCTCATCCCCCTTCCCCTCCTCCCTCCCCTCCTCCCATACCCCCCTCATCCGCTCTCCTCCCCCCTCCCCTCATCCCCCCTCCCTCCCCTCCCCCTCCCCCTCCTCCCATTCCCCCCTCCCCCTCCTCCCATACCCCCCTCCCCCTCCTCCCATACCCCCCTCCCCCTCCTCCCATACCCCCCTTCATCCCCTCTCCTCCCCCTTTCCTTCATCCCCCCCCCCCTCCCCTCCTCTCCCCCTCCCCTCACCTCCCCCTCCTCCCTCGTCCCCATCCCCTCCCCTCCCTCCCTGGGGTGATTCTGGGCTAACTCTGCCCACACACACAGACAAACAGAGCGGCTCTGTGATCTGCCTCTTGTTTAGCTATGAACCAGGCGGGTAACATGAAGCCACGTTATTAGCAGGTCACCGACTCAGGGAAGTGTGTGTCAGTGAACTGAGTGGTGGTGGAAATCTCTGAGCGGCGATGGTGAGCTGCCCCGGCCCAGTTACACTGCTGCCTGGAATTAAATTGAAATGGTGCCCATTCGCTGCCAGCAGAACAAATATGGAAACGTCACGGAGAATGACACATTTTCTGAAGAGCGAGTGAGGTGTTAATTAATCTGCCTGTTTATCCAGGGCTACAGATGCGAGGAGTTTGTGTCTGATAAACACAGATACCAGAGAAACTTGGGGCTGGGAGGCGGGGGGGGAATGCTGTGAGCTCCCGCAGCCACTCAGTGACTGCACTGTGAGCAGCAACTTTCATACTTTTATCTTCTATCCAGCAGCTGAGGAATGAGTTCCTATCTCTGCGTCCTGCCGTGTCACAGAAAACCTCTCAGCGGCTGCGAGTGTTAGAGCAAAGGAACATCAGTGCCCGGAACCAGGGAAAGCAGCTGGAAAGCTTTTCAGTGAGTGACACAAATTTGATATTCTCTGATTGCCAGCACACTTCCTGCTGTATCTGCTGCCCAAGTTCCAAACTCACACTCAGCCCCGACACCCCTCCCTATCTCTGTAACCTTCTCCAGCCCCTACACCCCCTCCCTATCTCTGTAACCTTCTCCAGCCCCTACACCCTCTCCCTATCTCTGTAACCTTCTCCAGCCCCTACACCCCTCTCTATCTCTGTAACCTTCTCCAGCCCCGACACTCCTCCCTATCTCTGTAACCTTCTCCAGCCCCGACACTCCTCCCTATCTCTGTAACCTTCTCCAGCCCCTACACCCCCTCCCTATCTCTGTAACCTCCTCCAGCCCCAACACCCCTCCCTATCTCTGTAACCTCCTCCAGCCCCCACACTCCCTCCCTATCTCTGTAACCTCCTCCAGCCCCCACACTCCCTCCCTATCTCTGTAACCTCCTCCAGCCCCGACACCCCTCCCTATCTCTGTAACCTTCTCCAGCCCCGACACCCCTCCCTATCTCTGTAACCTTCTCCAGCCCCGACACCCCTCCCTATCTCTGTAACCTTCTCCAGCCCCTACACCCCTCACTATCCCCGTAACCTCCTCCAGCCCCTATATCCCTCCCTATCTCTGTAACCTCCTTCAGCCCCGGCACCCCTCCCTATCTCTGTAACCTCCTCCAGCCCCTATACCCCTCCCTATCTCTGTAACCACCTCCAGCCCCTATATCCCTCCCTATCTCTGTAACCTCCTCCAGCCCCGACACCCGGTGAGATCTCTGTGGATTCTGTAGTTCGTTCATGCTGAGTTCTGGAGCAGCCCCGATATTGGTGCCATGCCTTTATTGATCTGAGCCAGACGCCCCTGAATTCTCTCTCTGAACCATTCTGTCTCCTTGTCTACGCATTTCAGACACTCCCTCAAACCTGCCTCCTGTCCTATTCTCTGCTCACTTGGCTCAAAGCAAAATTTTGTTTGATAAAACTCCTGTGCAGCACCTTGGAATATGTTTGCTGTTATAGGTGCTATATTAATGCAGGTTGTCAATGTTCAAAACTCTGAAGGCACTAGCTTCATAAAATGCAGAGAGTGTGTGAGTGTGTGAGTGTGTATGTCTGTGTCTGTATGAGTGTGTGTGTGTACACGAGTGTGTGTGCGTGCGTGTGTGTAAGTGTGTATGTCCATGTCTGTATGAGTGTGAGTGTGCGGGTGTGCGTGTGTGACAGTGTGTGTGAGTGTGTGCAAGTGTGACGGTGTGTGTGAATGTGTGTGAGTGAGTGCATTTGTGACTGTGTGTGTGTGTGTGCGTGTGTTACAGTGTGAGTGTGTGTGTGACGGTGTGTGTGTGTGTGTGCGCGAGACAGAGTGTGCATGTGTGACAGTGTGTGTGTGAGTGTGTGTGAGTGTGTATGTGTGAGACAGTGTGAGTGTGTGTGAGACAGTGTGAGTGTGTGTGAGAGACAGTGTGAGTGTGTGTGTGAGAGACAGTGTGAGTGTGTGTGAATGAGTGTGTCACACTGTGAGTGACTGTGCGTGAGTGTGAGAGTGAGTGTGTGTGTGTGAGTGAGTGAGTGAGTATGTGTGTGTGTGAGTGAGTGTGAGTATGTGTGTGAGTGAGTGTGAGTATGTGTGTGTGTGCGAGTGAGTGTGAGTGTGTGTGTGTGTATGTGACAGTGTGAGTGTGTGTGAGTGTGTGTGTGTGACAGTGTGAGTGTGTGTGTATATGACAGCTTGTATGTGTGACAGTGTGCATGTGTGACAGTGTGTGTGTGTGTGAGACAGTGTGTGTGTGCGAGAGTGTGTGTGAGAGACAGTGTGAGTGTGTGTGAGAGAGTGAGTGTGGCACAGTGTGAGTGACTGTGCGTGTGCGTGCGTGTGAGTATGACAGTGTGTGTGAATGTGTGCGTGTGTTACAGTGTGTGTGTGTGTGACAGTGTGAGTGTGTGACAGCGTGAGTGTGTGTGAGACAGTGTGTGTGTGCGAGAGTGTGTGTGAGAGACAGTGTGAGTGTGTGTGAGAGAGTGAGTGTGGCACAGTGTGAGTGACTGTGCGTGTGAGTGAGTGTGAGAGTGAATGTGTGTGTGTGAGTGAGTATGTATGTGCGTGTGTGTGAGTGAGTGTGTCTATGTGTGTGAGTGTGAGTGAGTGTGTGTGAGAGTGTGTGAGAGTGTGTGTGTGCGTGTGACTGAATGAATGTGTGTGTGTCTGAGTGTGCATGTGAGTGTGCATGTGAGAGTGTGTATGTGAGTGTGTGTTGTGAGTATGTGTGCATGTGTGAGTGTGTGTGTGTGTGAGTGAGTGTGTGTGTGTACATGTGTGAGTGAGTGTGAGTGCGAGTGTGTGTGTGAATGGGTGAGTGTGTGCGAATGTGTGTTTGTGAATGAGTGAGTGTGCGTCTGAGTGTGTGTGAGTATGTGCGAGTGTGTGTGTGTGTGCGCATGAGTGTGTGTGTGCGCGAGTGTGTGCGTGAGTGTGTGTGAATGAGTGAGCGCTCGTGTGTGTGTTTGAGTGTGTGTGTGCGAGTGTGTGTGTGGTGTGTGCGAGTGTGTGTGAGTGTGTGCATGTGTGAGTGAGTGTGAGAGTGTGAGTGAGTGTGTGTCTATGTGTGTGCGAGAGAGTGTATGGGTGTGTGAGTGTGTGCGCGTGAGTGTGTGTGTGAATGGGTGAGTGTGTGTGTGAGTGTGTGTGTGAGTGTGTGTGTGAGTGTGTGTGATTGTGTGTGTGAGGGTGTGTGTGTGTATGTGAGTGTGTGTGATTGTGTGTGTGAGGGTGTGTGTGAGGGTGTGTGTGAGCGTGTGTGTGTGAATGTGTGTGTGTGTGCGAATGTGTGTGTAAGTGTGTGTGTGAATGAGTGTGTGTGAGTATGTGTGAGTGTGTGTGTGCGAGTGTGTGCGTGAGTGTGCGTGAGTGTGCGTGAGTGTGCGTGAGTGTGTGTGTGTGTGTGAGTGTGTGTGTGAATGAGTGAGCGCTCGTGTGTGTGTTTGAGTGTGTGTGTGTGAGTGTGTGTGTGCGAGTGTGTGCGAGTGTGTGTGAGTGTGTGTGTGTGTGTGTGAGTGTGTGAGTGTGTTTGTGTGAGTGTGTGTGTGTGTGTGAGTGAGTGTGTGTGAGAGTGTGTGTGTGCATGTGACTGAATGAATGTGTGTGTGTCTGAGTGTGCATGTGAGTGTGCATGTGAGAGTGTGTATGTGAGTGTGTGTTGTGAGTATGTGTGCATGTGTGAGTGTGTGTGTGTGTGAGTGAGTGTGTGTGTGTACATGTGTGAGTGAGTGTGAGTGCGAGTGTGTGTGTGAATGGGTGAGTGTGTGCGAATGTGTGTTTGTGAATGAGTGAGTGTGCGTCTGAGTGTGTGTGAGTATGTGCGAGTGTGTGTGTGTGTGCGCATGAGTGTGTGTGTGCGCGAGTGTGTGCGTGAGTGTGTGTGAATGAGTGAGCGCTCGTGTGTGTGTTTGAGTGTGTGTGTGCGAGTGTGTGTGTGGTGTGTGCGAGTGTGTGTGAGTGTGTGTGTGTGTGAGTGAGTGAGTGTGTGTGAGAGTGTGTGTGTGTGTATACATGTGTGTGTGTGTGTGAGTGAGTGAGAGTGCGTGTGAGTGTGTGTGTGTGTATAAGTGTGTATGTATTTGTGTAGGTGAGTGTGTGTGTGAGTGTGTGTATGTGTGTGTGTGAGTGTGTGCATGTGTGAGTAAGTGTGGGTGTGTGTGTGTGTGAATGGGTGAGTGTGTGTGTGAGTGTGTGTGTGTGTCTGAGTGTGCATGTGAGAGTGTGTATGTGAGTGTGTGTTGTGAGTGTGTGAGTGTGTGTGAGTGTGTGTGTGAGTGAGTGAGTGTGTGTGTGTGAGTGAGTGAGTGTGTGCATGTGTGAGTGAGTGTGAGAGTGTGAGTGAGTGTGTGTCTATGTGTGTGCGAGAGAGTGTATGGGTGTGTGAGTGTGTGCGCGTGAGTGTGTGTGTGAATGGGTGAGTGTGTGTGTGAGTGTGTGTGTGAGTGTGTGTGTGAGTGTGTGTGATTGTGTGTGTGAGGGTGTGTGTGTGTATGTGAGTGTGTGTGATTGTGTGTGTGAGGGTGTGTGTGAGGGTGTGTGTGAGCGTGTGTGTGTGAATGTGTGTGTGTGTGCGAATGTGTGTGTAAGTGTGTGTGTGAATGAGTGTGTGTGAGTATGTGTGAGTGTGTGTGTGCGAGTGTGTGCGTGAGTGTGCGTGAGTGTGCGTGAGTGTGCGTGAGTGTGCGTGAGTGTGCGTGAGTGTGTGTGTGAATGAGTGAGCGCTCGTGTGTGTGTTTGAGTGTGTGTGTGTGAGTGTGTGTGTGCGAGTGTGTGCGAGTGTGTGTGAGTGTGTGTGTGTGTGTGTGAGTGTGTTTGTGTGAGTGTGTGTGTGTGTGTGTGAGTGAGTGTGTGTGAGAGTGTGTGTGTGTGTATACATGTGTGTGTGTGAGTGAGTGTGTGTGTGTATAAGTGTGTATAAGTGTGTATGCATTTGTGTAGGTGAGTGTGTGTTGTGAGTGTGTGTATGTGTGTGTGTGAGTGTGTGTGTGTGACAGTGTGAGAGTATGTGTGTGTGACAGTGTGAATGTGTGTGTGTGAGACAGTATGTGTGTGTGAGACAGTGTGTGTGAGAGACAGTGTGAGTGTGTGTGTGTGTGTCACAATGTGAGTGACTGTGCATATGAGTGAGTTTGTGTGAGAGTGAGGGTGTGTGTGTGACTGTGTGTGAGTATGTGTGAGAGTGAGTGTGTGTATGAGTATGTGGGCGTGTGTGTGTGTGTGTGACTGTGTGAATGTGTGTGTGTGTGTGTGACTGAGTGAGTGTGTGTGTGTGTGACAGTGAGTGTGTGTGAGTTTGTGTGACAGTGTGTGTGTGCATGTGTGAGTGTGTGTGCATGTGTGTGTATGTGTGTGTGTGACAGTGTGAGTGTGTGTGATAGTACGTGTGTGTGAGACTGTGTGAGTGTGAGAGAGACAGTGTGTGTGTGTGTGTGACAGACAGTGTGAGTGTGTGTGTGTGAGACAGAGTGTGCATGTGTGACAGTGTGTATGTGAGTGTGTGCGAGTGTGTGTGTATGTGTGAGACAGTGTGAGTGTGTGTGAGACAGTGTGAGTGTGTGTGAGACAGTGTGTGAGAGACAGCATGAGTGTGTGTGAGAGACAGTGAGTGTGTGTGTGAATGAGTGTGTCACAGTGTGAGTGACTGCGTGTGAGTGAGTGTGAGAGTGAGTGTGTGTGTGTGTGAGTGAGTGTACATGTGCGTGTGTGTATGTGTGTGTGAGCGAGTGTGTGAGTATGTGCCTGTGAATGTGTGTGTATGCGTCAGTGTGAGTGTGTGTGAGAGTGTGTGTGAGTGTGTGTGTGAGCGAGTGTGTGAGCGTGTGTGTGTGTGACAGTGTGAGTGTGTGTATATGACAGCGTGTATGTGTGACAGTGCGTGTGTATGTGTGCAAGTATGACAGTGTGTGTGAATGTGTGTGAGCGTGTGTATGTGTGACTGTGTGTCTGTGCGAGTGTGTGCGTGTGCTACAGTGTGAGTGTGTGTGTGACAGTGTGAGTGTGTGTGAAAGTGTGTGAGAGAGACAGTGTGAGTGTGTGTGAGAGAGTGAGTGTGGCACAGTGTGAGTGACTGTGCGAGTGAGTGTGTGCGTGAGTGTGTGTGTGTGTGTATGAGTGTGTGAGTGAGTGTGTGTGTGTGAGTTTGTGTGTGTGTGTGTATGTAACATTGTGAGTGTGTGTGTGAGTGTGAGTTTGTGTGTGTGTGTGTTTGTGTGTGTGTGAGTGAGTGTGTGTGTTTGTGTGTGTGTGTGTATGTGAGTGTGTGTGTGTTTGTGTGTTTGAGTGTGTGTGTGTGTGCCTGTGTGTATGTGTGTGTGAGAGAGAGTGAGTGTGTGGGTTAGTGAGTGAGTGTGTATGTGTGTGTGTGTGACTGTGTGTGTGTGTCTGTGAATGTGTGTGTGTGTGAGAGACAGTGTGATTGTGTGTGTGAAACAGTGTGAGTGTGTGTGTGTGTCACAGTATGAGTGACTGTGCATATGAGTGAGTTTGTGTGAGAGTGAGGGTGTGTGCATGAGTATGTGGGTGTGTGAGTGTGTGTCTGTGAGTGAGTGAGTGTGTGTGACAGAGTGAGTGTGTGTGACAGAGTGAGTGTGTGTGACCGTGTGTGTGTGCATGTGAGAGTATGTATGTGAGTGTGTGTTGTGAGTGTGTGTGCATGTGTGTGAGTGAGTGTGTGTGTGTGACAGTGTGAGTGTGTGTGAGAGTGTGTGAGAGACAGTGTGTGTGTGTGTGAGAGTGAGTGTGGCACAGTGTGAGTGACTGTGCGAGTGAGTGTGTGCGTGAGTGTGTGTGTGTATGAGTGTGTGAGTGAGTGTGAGTGTGTGTGAGGTTGTGTGTGAGTGTGTGTGTGTGTAACATTGTGAGTGTGTGTGTGAGTGTGAGTTTGTGTGTGTGAGTCTGTTTGTGTGTGTGTGAGTGAGTGTGTGTGTTTGTGTGTGTGTGTGTATGTGAGTGTGTGTGTGTTTGTGTGTTTGAGTGTGTGTGTGTGTGCCTGTGTGTATGTGTGTGTGAGAGAGAGTGAGTGTGTGGGTTAGTGAGTGAGTGTGTATGTGTGTGTGTGTGACTGTGTGTGTGTGTTTGTGAATGTGTGTGTGTGTGAGAGACAGTGTGATTGTGTGTGTGAGACAGTGTGAGTGTGTGTGTGTGTCACAGTATGAGTGACTGTGCATATGAGTGAGTTTGTGTGAGAGTGAGGGTGTGTGTGTGAGTGTGTGGGAGTATGTGTGAGAGTGAGTGTGTGTGCATGAGTATGTGGGTGTGTGAGTGTGTGTCCGTGAGTGAGTGTGTGTGTGTGACAGAGTGAGTGTGTGTGACCGTGTGAGTGTGTGTGTGACAGTGTGTGTGTGCATGTGAGAGTATGTATGTGAGTGTGTGAGTGAGTGTGTGTGTGTGACAGTGTGAGTGTGTGTGAGAGTGTGTGAGAGCCAGTGTGTGTGTGTGTGTGAGAGAGACAGTGTGAGTGTGTGTGTGTGAGTGAGTGTGTCACAGTGTGAGTGACTGCGTGTGAGTGACTGCGTGTGAGTGACTGCGTGTGAGTGAGTGTGTGTGAGAGTGTGTGTGTGTGAGTGAGTGTATGTGTGTGAGTGTGTGCGAGACTGTGTCTGTGAGTGTGTGTGAGAGTGCGTGTGTGAGGGTGTGTGTGTGTGTGACTGTGTGAATGTGTGTGTGTGTGTGACAGTGTGTGTGTGTGCGCGCGAGTGTGTGTGAGCGAGTGTGTGAGTGTGTATGTGTGTGACAGTGTGAGTGTGTGTGTGTGAGTGTATGTGTCTGTGTGTATGTGAGTGTGTGGTGTGAGTGTGCGTGTGAATGTGTGTGCGAGTGTGCATGTGTGACAGTGTGTGTGTGCAAGTGTGTGCGTGTGTTACAGCGTGAGTGTGTGACAGTGTGTGTGTGTGAGACAGAGTGTGCATGTGTGACAGTGTGTGTGTGAGTGTGTGTGTGTGAGTATGTGCGAGTGTGTGTGTGTTTGTATGTGTGAGACTGTGAGTGTGTGTGAGACAGTGTGAGTGTGTGTGAGACAGTGTGAGTGTGTGAGACAGTGTGTGAGAGACAGCATGAGTGTGTGTGTGAGAGACAGTGAGTG